>NW_027623429.1:0-10027 GCF_034508935.2 Berghia stephanieae
AAGTGACTACCTGGAATCAGACAACGGTCGATGATTTAAAAAATCCACACCAACGTATTAAAAAGTAAAAAAAGGGGACACGTGATGTAGGTTTGAACAGGGACTGGAATACCCCGGGCGTAATCCATCACAAAGTAAAGTAGGTAAGGTGCCCCATAGCAAAAACAAACCCATACAGTTGTAACAAATATTAAAAAGGGTTTTGGTGGGTTTTTTTTCGAACGTTTTTTCTTTTTCTTTTGAAAAAAATAATTAATAAAATCTATATAAACAGAGTGCTAATCTCAGATACATTGCATACAATAATTCATATATACCGGAATCACTGTTTACGTTTTAAATTAATCGTATAAAAAGTTGAGTGAAGAAATATGAATATAATAAGTCATTGACTAGCCGGAATCACTTTTACGCGTAAAAAAATATCGATTAAAAAGATGATAATCAGAGAAATATAGATATTAATAAGGCCTATGACTACATTGAACACTGTTCTTTTGTAAAAAATATCGATATAACAAAAAATTGTTAATCAGAGAAATATAGAAATAATAATGTCATATGACTAGCCTGGAATCACTGTTTACGTTTGTATAAAATTCGATAAAAAAGTTTTGTGAGAGAAAAATAAAATAAAATAAGCCCCATAAAAAATAGCCGGAATCACTTTTTAAAGTCTGTTAATAAATCGATATAAAAAGATTGATAATCAGAGAATATCTATAATAATTCATATCATAGCATTGAATACGTTTACGTCTGTTAATAATACGTATAACAAAATTGATAATCAAAAATTAGCTATAATATGTATAGATAGCCTTGAATACAAATTACGTAAAATTTTCATTGTCTAAGCAGTGGGCTTTTTTCAAGCGCCCCGTATACAATGAGTTTGGGGAAAAGAAAAATCTCCATTAACCCCGTTCAGTGTAAAATTTTAGCCAATACCTTTACAGCGTTGTTTCTTTTGGAAAAAAAAGTATACTCCCAACAGGCGTCTGTTTCGTTCAACATTTTAATGTTAGTGATAGGCCCCTTTATAAAAGATTTTAAGTCCCTTTTGTGAAATTCGAAATATATAACCAGATCAAAACAGTGGGGGGTATTGTCACGTTACACACATGTCAATATTTCTAAACTTCTATAATTATACTGTAAACATAGTTTACGCAAAAACGTTTTTTTTTAAAAATTGCTTTAAATTAAATTTGGGTGAAAAAAAAATAAAATGAAACCAAAAATTACAAATAAATGCCAAACCGGGGGGTTTGAGTTTTCTTATTTTCCTTCTTTTTTTCGTTGTTAGAAATTTAGAAAATCTAAAAATGTACAGTTGAAAATTTTTTGTTTTTTTTTTTTTTTTTTTTTTGATTTTTTTAAAAAATCTATTTAAATTAAAAGGGGGGATAACCAAGAATATCTAAAGTTAGTAAAGACTTTGGGAGTTGTTCCCCTTATTTGTCTCAGATATCCAATTCTAGGAAAGTTAATTATTTATTAATTTAACCTAATTAGTGATTTCGTCGCGTCACACTGGGATAAATCGGGCAAAGGAGGGATGACAAAATTTGGGTAGTAAAAAACAGGAAAACTATGAGGAATTTTTTGCTTAAGGGTTTATAGAAAGTTGTTGTCTGTAAAAAAGTGTCTCATCGTCCGGAATCGTAATGTATTTAGGTGACGGAAAAAAAAGAAATTGAAATTAATGTAAACCCTTGATTGGTGGCTTAAATTTTTTATTCCCGGAGGAGGGGGGAGAACAATTTTTTGCTTTTCGTACAGGCACCAAGTAATGATGAGCACATTTTTACTTTATATATCAATAGACTGAAAGGGTGTTGTACGCAATTGCTCTATATTTCCATAACTTAAAATTATAAAATAAAAAGATAGATGACAATGATAAAAGATAATTTTATAAAAAATTTTTATGTTTTTAAAAAAAACCCCAATTACTGATCGGGTTTATAGGGACATGTCTTGTGTTTCAATATTAAAACGTTATTGATCAACTTATTACATCAAGGATAATGTTATATGATGATGGGGGTAAATTGGGAATTAAAATAAAATAAAATAAAAATAAAAAAATAATAATAATAAAAAAAATAATGAAATAAAAATAATAATAATAAAAAATAATAATAAAAAAAATAGCAATAATAATAAAATAATAAAATAATAAAAATAATAATAATAAATAATAAATAATAATAAAATAATAAAAATAATTAATAATAATAATAAAAAATTAATAATAATAAAATAAAATAATATAATAAAAAAAATAAAAAAAATAATAATAATAATTAATAAAAATAATAATAAAAATAAAATAATAATAAAAATAATAATAATAATAATATTTAATAATAATAATAAAAAATAAAATAATAATATAAAATATCGGTCATAATAACACCCCAACCCTTTAAACTCTAGATTACAAATTGATAAGGAGAATCATCTTCTTCCACTTCCCCGGCCATTTTAAAACGTTTTCCCCAAAACTTCACCCAAAAAAACACAAAAATATAATTTTTTACTCAAACACAATAATAGCCAAAACTGTTGAGAATGGAGTTAAAAAACTCCAATGCAACACATCTGAACTGATCCCAAGACGGCAACGCTTCTGTCTACCAAACTGCAGTAGTTCACAAAAAATATTTCAAGCTTACCCGGTTTTCATCGTTTCCGAAAAGGGGATTCAATTTTTTGATGTCAAGTCCCCCAGCAACGGCCCCATCGTGGTTCTAAAAATCTGTACTTTTATTCATCATGCGGGATACAATTTTTTCATATTCTTGTGACAAATCGCAAAATCAAAATATATCAGTTTTATTTTCTTTTCCTTGGATACGTTTTTTTAATGTCGTCGAAGAAATATTTTCATAAGGGCGCCCGCCATTTTTCCCGATATTTTAGAGCCAGTTACAATTTACCATGGGGTTTAAAAAAAAGGGGGAAGTGACTTTACAATCTTAAGAGTATTCTGTTATAGGGTAAAAACCCCAAGTTTTAAAAACGTCAAAACAAACACAATTGGGCTCCATCCCGTCGTCAGACCCACAACAATCCCATAAAGGGTTTGAAAGAAAATGTGACCTTCCCCTAAAACGTATTAAGTCGGGTTGATTAAGAGTTAAAATTTAAAATTTAAAAACCAGAAATATCAGATTGTGTTGATTTTTGATGTTTTTTTGAGGAGCGGATACATATTTTAGGGTCCCAAATGCAACGATTTAATTTTTTCAACCTTAAAAAATTTAATTTCGATTTTAACATCTGGTTCGTTCCGACATAATACCGTTTTGAAGAGGGTCAAAAATAAACGGAAACGATCGTTTTCCGGGCCTCAATGGGGGATTTGGGGGTGTAAATTTGAAGCTTTAGCTAAATTTTAATTATATTTGTTTTCAACGTTTATTTGTCTATCTTTTGACGTAAAGGGTTTTGAACCCGAAACGTCCGCTCCCTTTTTTGCCCCCACGGGGCCCTCCTTTTCATTTAAAAATTGACCCACGCGCAAAGAAAACCAGGAGCTCTTTTCAGACGTGCGTCGACATCCCCCTGGCGCGAGTTGTTTGTTAACGTCCTTTAAACTTACCAACCTTCCCGGGAGGCCGTCTCCCTACAGGTTAAATTTTTTGGAATCCCATCTCACGTTTCAAGGGTCATTTCTTCCCCGCCCTTACGAGGTCCCCCCTCCCTCATAATTGAATATCTGGAACCCAATCTCCCCGTTCAAAGGGCCAATTTTTACATGCCCTTTCGGGGGTCCGCTCCCACAAATTTTTAAAAATATAGGGAACGCAATCTTTCCCGTTCAAGGCCAATACTTACATGACTTCCCGGAGGCCCGTCTCCCTACAAGGTTAACACATGGAACGCCATTACCACATTTGGTTTATTTTTTTGGGCCAAGTTGTTGCCTCCACATTTCCTGTTAACTTACACGTAAGTGAAAGCCTCAAATCAACAGCATCTTTGAATAGTGGCTGCGTTGATAAATGTGAAAATTTCTTACAATCAACCTGACATTCGTTAAATATTCTGGGCTGCAAAAAAGATGTGGACTATAAAAGAAAAAAACAAAAAAAAATTAAACACTTGAAAAAACAAACGACAAACAAACAAACAAAAAAAAAAACAAACAAGCCCAAAAGTCCCACAGAAAGTTTTCGGGCTCAAAACCCCCTCTTCACCAACAAAAAAAATAGAATAAAAGCATGATTAAATTCAAAAATATTGTGTGGTCTAAATCGATATGAGGAAAGTACAGAAATAAAACTCTGCACACGTCCCTTTTAATAAGTAGGCGTGGATGATCTAAAATTAGATTTGGGCGCTTTTCGGGTTGACGTTCCGAAAATCTAAACTCTATCTTTTTTTTGTTTTTTCCCTTTAGTGTATTAGCGTATGGACACTCCACATGGAATCCCACCCCAGTCTTTAAATGCGCCCGCATTTGAGGACAGCCTCGAAACCTCCCGCATCTCGTCACAGGCATGCAAGTTATGCCCCGCGTCCTGGCTTTGACAGGGGGGACCGCGGCTGCCCCCCTAGCCCGTCGTCATTTTTACAGCAGTCCTGCCGGGCCTGTCGTGTCGGTTTGGGGCAAAACTGTTTTTGATTCCCTTTCTAAACCCTGGCAAAAATTTCCCGTTGGGTCTTTGAATCCCCCTCCCTGGGGATGATATTTGTCCACTATTTACTTTTTGTGGCTATTGGGGCTAGTGGTATGCCTCTTTTGGGTCGAAACGCCTGGGTTCGACCCCCTCGCGCTCGGCGGCGCATAGTTGAGTCCTTTACTCACTTCTCTCACCGTACTCGGGTGTAAATTGATTTTTGGGCCGTTAACGCATTGTTTTTGCGAAAAGTTTATATCGCCTAACAGGCGGCTGTCCCTCCGAATGTTTAAATTTTGGCTGTTGAAAAGGGGACCCCCTTAAAACCCTTTTGGAGCACTTTAGTGATATTGCCTATAAAAAGCTCAATATTTTTTACTTTTTAAAATTTCCCCTCCAGGTTTCCCAATAGGAAGTTTTCATTTTGAGTTACGATAATAAGGAAATTTTACACGCCTTGGTTTGGAAGTGCCCCAACTTTTGGGGTAATCTTTGGTCACCACAAATGGGTTTCAATAGTCTAACGCCCTTTCCCTTTCCTAATGACCATAAATAAATTAGTAACACGGCTCAAAACTAGGGGGAACAATGGGGGAAGCCCAAAAAAATATTTCCCCACGAGCAAAAATGTATCCAGGGAAAAAAACTTTAAAAATATGATTTTTGTTTTATTTTTATAAATTCTGATCACAAAACAATAAAAGGGTTCTGCTAAATTAAAGAAAAAAAAAGTAATGATTTTCTTTCAAAGGCCACGTTGGGGGGGCGGCGAAACATCAACTCGAATCCAATTAACTGGTTTATTGTTGAAAAATGGGACATAAACGTAACAAACCTTATACGTGCGGGGAACAAACATAGTTGGGTTGTTTAAAACAAAACTTGAATAAAATTGACTTTTTTCTAATTGTTATTTTTTTTTTTATACCGCCCAGGGGGCTATTTTCACACGGTTTTCCCCGATCATATTTAAAACTTTTAAATTTTGCACACCTTTTTTCTGTGCGGTTTCCCCTTTGATCAAGCGTAGAGCAGTGGGTTTTTTCTTAGAAAAACATGCCATCGAAATAAAACCTGCAAATTTTTTCCCAAATTCATTGTTATTATTGTTTACTTTATACCTGTCCGAGAGGCGGGGTTATCTGGTGTCTATTTTAGGGGCGCATATGGGGGATGAAGGAGGAGGGGGGGGGGGGGTAAGGAATTCCAAGGCCCAATACCTACCATTGAAAGTTCGGGGTTCGGTCTGGCGAGGCAAAGTTAATTCATAAAAGAGGTTTTACTCACATTATCTCAGCAACCGGGTGTAAAATGAGTAAACATTACTTAAACAGGGTTGTCTCTGTCAGGAACAAAAATGTAATATGCCAAACCATCACTCATCTCATCATCATCTATCATAATCACCCCAAATATCATCATATCTCTCAAAATCATCTTCATCATATCATCATCTCATCATCACTCATCATCATCATCATCATCTAACACATCATCATCGTCATAAAAACCCTTCATCATCATCTCATCATCATCATCACCATCATCATCATCATCACAAAATCTCATCACTCATCATCATCATCATCACATCACATCATCTATCATCATTATCATCATATCATCATCATCTCATCATCATCATCATCATCATTCATCATCTACCCTCATCATCATCAATCATCATCATTTTATCATAAAACGCCACCATTTGATGTTTATTTTTTTGTATTATCTATAAAAAGTTTTTTTTTATTATATATAATAACGCAACATAGTTAAATAATATATTTTTTAATCAAAACTAGTAAAAAAAAAATAATAAAAGGGAAGGGAAAAAAAAAATTAAAAAGATAGTTGAAGACATAGTTTTAAAATAATCAAAATTTAAAACAAAATTATCAATAACTCAAATAAAAATTTTTTCATATAAAAATTTAAAACAGGAATGCAAAAAAAAATTTTAAATAATAAATAAATAAAAAAATAATTTTTTTTAAAAATTTTTTTAAATTAATAAAAAATTTAAAAAAAATTAATTTTTTGTTTTGGGGGGGGGGGGGGGGGGGGAGGAAAATAAATATTTTAATGTGACTTTAAACCCCGGGCTCATTTCGGGGGGGGGGGGGGGGGGGGGGGGAAGGAGGGGGGGGGTTGGGGTTTTCTTTTGGGGGGGGGGGGGTTTTTTTTTTTAATCAAGGGGGGGGTTTTTTTTTTTTGGGGGGGGGGGGAAAAAAAAAAAAAAATTTTTTTTTTTTTTTTTTTGGGGGGGGGGGGGGCCCCCCTTTTTTTTTTTTCCCCCCCTTTTTTTTTAAAAAAATTTTTTGGGGGGGGGGGGGGGGGGGCCCCCCCCCCCCTGGGGGGGGGGGCCCCCCCCCCCCTTTTTTTTCCCCCCCCCCCCCCCCCCCCCCCCCCCCCCCATTTTTTTTTTTTTTTTTTTTTTTTCCCCCCCCCCCTTTTTTTTTTTCCCCCCCCCCCTTTTTTTTCCTTTTCTTCCCCCCCCCCCCCTTTCCCCCCCCCTCCCCTTTTTCCCCCCCCCCCTTTTTTTTTTCCCCCCCCCCCCCCCCCCCCCCCTCCCCCCTTTTCTTTTTCCCCCCCCCTTTTCCCCCCCCCCCCTTTTTTTTTCCCTTTTCCCCCCCCCCCCCTTTTTCCCCCCCCTCTTTTCCCCTTTTCCCCCCTTTCCCCCTTTTTTTTGCCCCCCCTTTTTTTTGTCCCCCTTTTTCCCTTTTTTCCCGGGCCCCCTTTTTCTTTTTTTCCCTTTTCCTTTTTTTTTTTTTCCCTTTTTTTTTTTAGCCTAAAAAAAAGGGGGAAGGGGAAAAGGGGGGAAAAAAAAAGGGGAAAAAAATAAATATTTTTTTTAATTTTTTTTTTTTTTTTTAAAAACCCCCCATTTTTTTAAACCCCAAAAAAAAAATTTTTTTTTTTTTTTAAAAATTTTCCCTTTTTTTCTTTCCCCCCCCCCTTTTTCCCCCCCCCCTTTTTTACCCCAATTTTTCCCCCCAAAACCCAAAACCCTTTTTTTCCGGGGAAAATTTCCCCTTTTGTTCTGTTTTTAAAAACCCTTTTTTTTTTTTTTTTTCCCCAAAGGTTTTTTTTTTAGGTAAAAATTTTTTTTTTCCCCAATTTATTTTTTTTAAAACCCCCTTTTTCTTTTTTATTTTTTCTTTTAAAATTTTTTTTTTTTCCCCCCCTCAGAAGAGGGAGAGAAGGAGAGAGAGGAGAGAGAGAGAGGGGGAGAGAGAGAGGGAGAGAGGGAGGGAGAGAGTCAAACTCATTTGTTTTTGGGAAATTGTTTTTCTACTTAGACTTCCATACTCAGGGATGTCCCGCATTGATTTTTGATCACGCAGCGAAAGAACTTGAGATAAAAATCGATAATGATGATGATGGAGAATTATTCTGGAAATTTCCTGTGATTTAAATAATAATAACATTGTCAACCAATCTCCAACTGAATCAACAAATCCTACAACACACGGAAAACTTTGTACAGTTTGGAAAACAACACTGATTCATTCAAATTTGACAGCGTAAAACGGAATCCAATTTCAGATTCTTCGTGAATTCATTTACCAGTTTTTTTTTTCTTTGTTTTCATCAAAGAAATGACACAGGAAGAAGGATTTTAAGGGTTTACTCAGTATAATGTGACCCTTCGTCTCAAAACGGTACTAAGTCGGGATTATTAAGATGCGAAAATTGAATTTTTTCCAAAAAATATTAGACTTAATTTGAGTTTGTTTGCTTTATAGAGGAGAAGGAATATCATATTTTACTTTTGGCTAAATACCAACGTTTCATATTTTTGTCAAGTTTGACTATAATTTGCTTTGTAGCATCTGATCCATCCTGACATAATACCGTTTTGGAGACGTTTGGTCAAAAAATCGTGGCCAAAACGCAATCCCACAAAAGATCATCACATAAAAGGGAAAAATCCACGTACGGGCGTCATTTTATCTTTTTAAAACTTTTCTCTCCACTGTCACATTTTAACGGCCCATAAGGGAACTCATGCAGATCAAAAGCATTTTCAAAGGTAGATCAGATCAATTACCGAAGAATAAAAAAGGCCCCATTCACGGGGTTCGATTTGTGCCAAAATATTTTCTGAAAACCGTTACTTAAATATTCATACAACCAATTCCACAACGGAAGTAGGTTTTGAATACGCTTCAAAAAAGTCGTAACGTCACTTCCCTCATAATGACGTACAGTAACTTAGTAACTGGCTCTAAACTATCGGAACAATGGGGGGAAGCCCTTATGAAAATTCTTTTTGACCCCAGCGTAAAAACCGTATCCAGAGGAGAAAAACATTATAAGTATGGTCATGTTTGACTTTTACACATTCGATCACAAGACATATGAAAAGTCTAGCCAGCATGAAGAATAAAAGTACCCCAAAATTTTTTTGTTTAGAAACCACGATGGGCCGCTGTTTGCTGGCGATGTGAACCCAACAAATTGAATCCAATTGTCAAACATATAAAAGAGACATTATCTGATTTTTCCGGGGTTTTTTTTTTTTAAAATACACAACAAAAAAACCCCCCTTTGGGGGAAAAAGAAAAACCCCTTTCCCCCCAAAGGGTCAAAAAACAAAGGGTAATGAAAACAAGGAAAAAAACGGTTTCAAGGTTTCCCGGGAAAAAACACCCGTAAATTTTACCCACAAGGAGAATTTTTTTTCGTGGGAAAAAGGGAAATTTTAAATCCCTTGAAATCTTCTATCCCATCTCAAAAAATCGCCCCGTGAAAGTAAAAATCCCCCCCTTTGAAATGGGGAAGTCCCCCCGTTGGAAAAAAAATTAAATTGGGCAAAAACCGGGAAATAAAGGGAAAGGGGCCCCTTTTAAAAACCCCTACGGGAAACGGCCAAAAACCCTTAAAAAAATGTGGCACTTTTTCCTTTAAATCTTTTGGGGAAAAAAATTTTAAAAATTTTCCCCCATTTACAAAGAAAAATTCCCCTAAAGGGGGCAGAAAAAATATCACTTCCCCAGGGGGGGCCCAAAAAAAATGGGAAAACCCACAACCAAAAATTTATTTTTTAAAAAAACCCAAAATTTAAAAAAACCCCCTACAGGGAAAAAAAACCCTTTTAAAAGGGAAAAAACTCGTTTAAAAATCAAAATTTTTTAATTTTAAATTTGGTGTTTAAAAAAGTAGATTTTTGGGGGAAAAAAAAAAAAACCTAAACCCAAAAAAAAAAAATTTTAAAAATTTGATTAAAAATTTGGAAAAGGAAAAAGAAACATATGGTTTTGTTTTTTTTTTTTTAAAAAATTTTTTTTTTACTAAAACCCAAATAGCTTAAAATTTTTTTTGTGGGGGAAATTTCGAGGAGATGATATAAGGCCCCCTTTTCAATACAAAAATCCCAAAAAATT
>NW_027623430.1:0-9991 GCF_034508935.2 Berghia stephanieae
CCACCTGTCAATGAAGTCTCTTTTTTCCTTCCTTTGTTTTGTTTGGGTTTTTTTTATTTGGACAAGTTAGGGTCATTTTAATCGAAATTTGAAGGACGAATTTCGGGCCCTAATTTTTTTTTCTAAATGTGTATTTTCAGAGTACGGCAGTAATATGGCTTCATTGAAACCAGATGTTATCGATGTGTGCTGAAAATATCGTAATACATGAATGGGTAAAATCGATATTTTTAATAATATATTATTGTGAAAAGGACGTAGGATCACAATCCTCATTATACAATACACAAACACACACCATACGCAATTGTTAACAATCTATACGCATTTAGGACATCCACATATTAAAATATATACATCCACTCAAGCACACAGAAAATTACACCGTCACTAACACCAACACACACACACAACACACAACAACCATATACACACACAAACGTAATAAGCCCAAAATTTAAATACAATAAACACCCAACAACTTCCCAAATTCAAAAAGAAATTTTACCCATTTTTGTATGGGTATTACATCAAAACGATATTCTATTGATAATAGAGTTGTAATGGATTTTGATTCAACTGATGCCATTTTTACATACAGTGACCAGCCCTTTCGTGAATTAAAGAAAATATTGTTATTAAATGGTATGTTTATTTTAATAAAACAAGAACTGTTATTCAACAATTTCACTCCATGCGACTGTGAAGGGTACCGAAATGTAGGCATTGAAAACTTTTGTTTATTGTATAAATGGCCTGCTGTTTTTAAAAAGTGTGCACGGCTCTTGCGTACTTTTTAGGTTGAGGTGCACATATCTGCAGGTCCGATAGCCAAACTCAATCATGGGCTTGATTTGAAAATTGGCTGAAACTGAAAATAATGGTTGTGTTGGCTTGAGAATAATTTCATTACAGCACTGAGATCATAAAAAATTTGTTTTTAACAGACCAGCAAATAAATAAACATTGGGTTTTACGTCCTTTTTAGCGCCAGTAAAGGAAGAAACTTGGGGGTTTAAATTAATAACTCATTTAGAAGACCAAGGAGAAGCTTGGTGACGCATTTAAATGTCTATTTTTTTTTTAAAGTCTAAACACGGTGATGCCTTTAAATTAAAAACAAATCAATTTTATCATTTTTAGGTTAGCTCGACGTTATAACTTAAAATAATGCCATTTTAGAGCGTTGGGTCACATGTTTATGGGCCCTGTGTTAAAGTGACCATTATTTGGGTTGTCATTTCTTAAATGTAAATAAAACTTGTACAAAAAATGGATATAATACTTGTACATAAATGTTTATAACACTTATGTACTATAAATGTTTATAATACTTGTACTATAAATGTTTATTAAAAACTTGTACTATAAATGTTTATAATACTTGTACTATAAATGTTTTATAATACTTGTACTATAAAATGTTTATAATTTCTTGTACAATAAATGTTTATAATACTTGTACTATAAATGTTTATAAATACTTGTACTATAAATGTTTATAATACTTGTACTATAAATGTTTATAAAAACTTTACAATAAATATTTATAATACTTGTACTATAAATGTTTATAATACTTGTACAGGGAATACGAATGTATTACTATTAAAAGTCAAAGTGAACACTGAGCTACTAGACGGGGGTATTTTAACAAAGCGATTTTCTGTTGTTTTTAAAGGATTTCTTCGGCGCTTGCAACACACAAGGCCATATCGGCGCCAGTAAAAATGAAGAAAATGTGAGAGCAAAACGTTCTAAAATACAATTAAAACACCCAAGAAAAGGTAAGACAAAGGGAATTGCTTCAAATAGGAAACAAATGTATATCCCAAGATCACACTATCAAAGTACTTGGTTTGAGATCACCTAAAAGCCTCATCCAGACCAAGCACAGTCCCTACTAAGAAGATCACACTAAAATGTTTACATATCATGTATAATTAATGTAAACAAACAATAATACAACGCATAACAGAGATGTTTTTACAAGACAAAAAATACATCTCCCAAAACAATCTATAAATTTGACTGCTTCCCTCCCCGCTAGGGTATTCGGCCAGGGTCAGTGCAAAACCAAGTAATCTCATCCCAAGACATAGACAGAAAGCATGTTGGAAAACAGATATAAGGGATTTTAGACACAATAAGTGCCTACCTGCCCACCATGGCGATTTCAGGAACCCCACCCAGAAAGCAATGTATAAAAAATGAATATAACCGATTTAAAAATCTTAACACGCATTGGTTTACGTTCAAATTTTTTCTTCACTTCAAATATTCATTGTTATTTTCATGGTAAAATATTGATATCGTTATCGCTCGAGTACAAGTTGAAGTCGAATGGGTGCATCTTTTCTACCATCAACGGTCGTAATTATTGTCTTAAAGAAATACACGAAATGAGTCTGTGTTTTTAGAATATGAGTTATTAAAAAAAAAAACCTGCAACCACCACCACTATAATCATCAAATGATAAAATGAATAGTGGGTCCTAAACACACCCCTCTACATAAAGGACATGTCTTGAAAAATGTGGTTTGCTATATTCAGTGGTATGATAGCCTATTCAAATAACGCGATTTCAATGTCGTATTATGTCCGATGTTTTTATAGTATGCAATTGCTCCACGAAAAATGCAATGAATACTTTTATTTCCAGAACCAATTTATATGGCCATGCTACATAATACCTGTTGATTCACAATAGAATCACCCTATCGTTCCGACAAACGCTCGATATGCACGTTGAAATAGAATCTAGAAGATTGCGAAATGCATAGCAAGAATTATACTCATATAATTATGAATTTGCTCCCCGTTCAGAGTTAAGCTTGTGAAATAGCATGTTTTTAAATAATGGCGATTACCATGAGAACCGCTTCCTTGTCTAAATGTTTCTTTGATAAGATGAATTTAAAAACCTGTTCAGTCGCATTTTCAACATTTAGAGAAAACGGCAATTTTTTGTCATTTATTTAGTGACTAGAAAAGGAAAATACATTTTACCTAATGGACCAATATCCTGAGTGTTTAAAACTTCAAATTTCTAAGGTGTCTAATCTATTGATTGAAAGCGCTAATGTCGTTTCTTTCTCGATGTGACTTAACAAATCTTGATCGTTAAACCCCCTATTTTGAGCATTGTATTCACGATCATCAATTGAGTCCAGCTTTAGTAGAGAACGATGGGGATTGCGTGAAGCCGAGATCATAATAATACTAACAAAAAGGTGAAGATAGAAAGGCTTCGGGTGGGAACGGAACAGACAATGGACGTTTTGAGTATAAACTTTCGACAGAACAACAGTAAACAAAGAGACGTTGAAAACAATAAAATGATATAAATAAGATAGAAACACTTACCATGTAGGAGGAGACAACATTATGCCGTTTAGGGCGATAATACAATTGTATTCCGAACGAAATAACCCTGTGAACGGCCAGGTACTCATTTACAACATAAGTACGGTGAGTAAATGCAAGTAAAGCGTCTTTTTAAAGGACTCAAATATGAGCCGCTCAGAGCGGGACTCGATTTCATGACGTTCCGGCCGAAGGCGAGTGTCATACCACAAGACCACATAGCCTTTCTATATAAATGCCGTATATTTTTTATCATTAAAGAAGAATTGTATCTTATTTGTATGTGTATTTTAGATGTGCATCTCAATTCGAAACAACTTGTGTTTTAGAGAGCCGATGATTAAATACCACTTAAAAGGAGAATATTATATGAAGCTTCCTGCTCAACATGGTTGTCCTATCTTCATCGATAGTGCTTTATATTCAAGAATATTTTTTACAAACATAAGTGAAAAAAAACTCGAATATCGATACTGGCAGTCGATAGTGTGAACTGTCAACTTTTCAAACATGATAGGAGTGAGTAGTTTTAAAACATCCTTTACACTCCTCTAAAACTACCAATAAATGTCTAAATAAAATGATGGGCGTTTTGTATTAATGAAATACCTTTGTTTTATTGTTTTGTTTTTTTTTTGTTTTTTTTTTGTTTTTATTGATTAAGGTAAGGTTCGAGCCCATCAGATAGTGTGCAGAACAAGCCCCCCCCCCCCCCCACCCCCACCCCACCCCCCCCCCCCCCCCACCCCATAGAAAGCACAACAAAAAAAAAAGAAACAAACAACTCCTTAGTATTTATTTGTAATCTTTGATTGACCCGTGACATAAAGTAGAATTCTAGAGGCATATCTAATGACTCTATAGCTATATAAACCACAATGACGTTAATATTTGACATGGCTTTTATAATATAACTCCTCTTTTTCATTGATTGAATCGAAATAAGCAGTAAAGAAATCATGAATGACACTTTAAACTTAAGAGATCACATCGAACTTGACGGGTTCAGTTGACTAAAGGTTAAAGGTTGACCTTGAGACTTAGGTCTCTTTTGTTTCGATTTTGTTTCGAAGTTAATCCTGGACAGATGTCATGGTCTACGCAGATGGATCGAAGACTCATTATCTTCATTGTAGTGTGAATTAATGTACTCGATATCGACAGGAATATTCATGAATAAATAATGCGACTTGTTTCCTAGACAACCTGTTGAGAGAAAAATGGTGCGGTCTTTGATTTTCATCATATCCCCTGAGGTGACTTTGATGTAGTATGCATTTTAACATCCTTAGTTGTTGATTCAATTTTTGGTTTAACTCTACTTAGTGACCATTTTTATTATTTTTTTCCTGTCAATGCCATGATATAGATAGACCGTAGTTGATGTCACTTCGGGTCTTTGGGGCTAATGACGTTTCAATATTTCCCCCTTTGAAAACATATACATAATCATATCGTGTAAAGGCTAATTACGCCAATTTACCTTTTACATGATGTGATATATGTAATGTGTTTTTCAAAGGGGATATATATATATATATATTATACATATATATATAATATATAATATATATATATATATATATATATATATTCATTTAATTAATTTTTATGTGAAATATACTTCACTCAGGGGTTTGAACAAAATATCTTTAATAATAAATGTATATGAGGCAACACGACTCTAAATATTGGAATCATCTGGCAGAATTTTTCCTATCTCTTATTCAACATTGGCCAAAATCCCCATCTTACCTCATGGAGGTCTTGAGGAAATGACCCGAGCAATGAACGGTCGCCCCATTTAGCACGTGTGGGTAATGAAGCATTTCGTTAACTCCCTCGTGGACCGGGCCATTATAGGGACTGTACAAGTGCCATGAAGAGGAGCATTTGGGATGATTGACTGGGGATAGGATGCTGCCATCTTATTAATCGCTAAATATATTTTTCGCAATATGAAATACAATACAATACTATCTATCTCTCTATCTCTACTTATATATCCATGCATCTATCTTATAACCATCTGTCTATTTATCTATAGCTATCCTCCCTTCTTTCCTTCCTTTCTTCCAGCCATCCATCAATCTATCTATCCAACTACCTATCTATCTATCTATCTATATATCTACCTATCTATCTATCTATCTATCTATCTATCTATCTATCTATCTATCTATCTATCTACAATCTATCTATCTATCATCTATCTACATCTATCTTCTATCTATCTATCTATCTATAATCTATCATTTATCAATCTATCTATCTATCTATCTATCTATCTATCTACCCTTTTTCATCTATTATCTATTTTTCTAGCTTTTATCAACTAATCCATTCATATCCAATCTATATATTGTCCACAGAATATATTCTATCTAAAAATCAATATATCCACTTTTAAAAAATAAAACAAAATAAACCCCCAAACTACAGTAATCTTTCCATACGTTTGTCATCATTTCAGATGTGACTACCCTGCCCTGACTCATCCGTCTAACTATCGATGAACATAGCAATCCATTGATAACCACCTCTACATATATATATATAATGAATCGTGTTGGATACAAATATGGTACGAATAGTTTTCGACATGTAGCAATGAAGCGAATTACAACAACAAAATATTAATAAATCACCGACAAGAGCAAAACCCACCCACCAAAAATGCAACTGCAGAAATAAGGAATATTTCCGCTAAACAGACAATGTTTAGGAGAAGTTTAATTTACCAAGCCACAGACACCGAAACTAAAACAAACAAGCAGGAAAAATATGTAGGACTAACGGAAAATAGTTTCAAAAACAAGATACAACTTCCACACCTCACCTTTAGAAACACCAACAAAAAAAATCCACAAACACTCAGCGAACATATTTGGAAATTGAAAGACAACAAACTAGACCACAGTATTTCATGGAAAATTATATCTAAAACAACAGGATAACACACCATCATCAAACAATGTAGCTTATGCCTGGAAGAGAAATATACTATAATCAAACACCCTCATGAAGCCACACTCAACACGAAAAATGAGATGTACAATAGCTGTCCACATAGACGAAAACATCTATTAATCAACTACAAACTACGGAACCACTTCACAAGCAACAACACACAACAAACCAAATCCATGTAACACACAGTGACGATAGCTGAAAAGGCTTGAAACATTGATGCAGACTGACTCCAACATTGTGGTCAATATTAAAATTAATATATATATATAATATATATTATATATTATATAATATATATATATATATATATATATATCCTTCTTTCTTTTATCTATCATTTTGGCTTGATGTACATATTGATCTATATATGTTTTTGAATGAATAGAAGTGATATAACAAAAATTTATTACCAGATCCTCCGACCACATAACAGAGAATGAGCATCTGGATTTAATTTAAATCTGACGCAAAACAAATTTGCGATCCATGTGACATCCTGGAAGCAGTAAACAATTGTTGCATATTGATATACTGCTGTATGCTGTAAAACAACAACAAAATTTAAAAGTTATGATCATACAATTAATATAAATCGATTTATTGGAGTCTGTACTCAGGAATGTATTCGGCAGATTACATATATGATGTTAAGGCTACGAAAAATGCAGAATGCAGAAAAATAAATACACCTATCTCGTCTTTTTTATAGTTCGTCTAATTAACCTAAAAAAGTGCTTCGTGGCCACTACAAAAAAAACCCCTGTGTATCCGCTCATTGTAAGCAGCGTGGTCCATTATCGACGGCTGCAAATCTATTGTGTAACACACAGAAATCCAAGCATTGCAGTTGCGAAATAAACGATTCTCTTTTGTGACATGGTGATGAGTCTTAATGGACGCGGCTGGCTCTAATGAGCGTTCGATTGCTCTTCCCACGTTCCACCCTTATTCACAAATAATGATATTATCATATATGTCATTTTCATTTATCATCATTTTTATCACATATATGATCGACACAATGCTTACGTAAAAACTGGACTTACAATGTTGTAATAATAATTTTTAATGTAATTTCGCTCACGTTTGTGTGATTTCTTTAATTAAATTAATTGATATTTGTTTTTAAAATGTAGATCACAGATAAATGAAGGTGCGGTGGCGGGCAAAGTGCAGAATGGTTATCGAATTGTACTGTGATCCGGAAAGTACCTTGTTCGAGCCCCGCTTCAAAGCACATTTGTTTTTATTTCCTTGAGCAAGGTTATTAACTCCCTCCTGACAGCCAGTTTTAGGATTTTCCCTCCCCCGAAACTTCACACACCAACTAACACAAAAATATAGTTTTTATTACCTTATCACAATAGAAGTAAGTTCTAGCGATAAATAATTTATTTAGCAAAACATGCACTACAACACACTGTTCATTATTCTTTAAATTTATGGTGTACTTGAGAAATTTGCAAAGAAAGATGTTGGTTGTATTGTAATGAATGTGACGATTTTTTCTATAGATAGTTCAAAGATGACGTCACACTCAGGCCTTTTGTTATTGTTTTTGCCATCCGCGTTTGTGAGTTGTTCTCACTAAACTGTATTAACGAGACTATAAAGTTCATGGTTACACAGAGTTTTGTGTTGGTCCGTTATACTTCCGGATGGCAATGTTGTGAACCTCCTTGGCCAAACGCATTCTATCTATAGTTGGTAAGGAGAGGGTTAACCCTCAATTTGTGCACTTTGGGCAAAAAGGGTGATTCCTGTTGACATCGGACATTTGTTTAATGGATTATCTCTATTCCGTCACGGAATGCCAAGGCGACGACAACTCACGATGCCACGCGGAAGGGAGTAATTAATTTCATTTTAATATATCGAAAATAAAATGTGTGAGCAATTTATCTCAAAATAGTGATGGAAGTTATCGTTCCCTTCAAACTATTATGATACCGAATTATGTGAATGTTTTCGTTTTGTGGTGACCACCTCTTCCTAACTCATTCATACAAAAATATGAAAGAACGATGAAATATTATGAGTTAGTTGTGAGAATGGAAATCGTGAGAAGAAAAAAGGTTTAATAAAATAAGGAGTGAAGGTTTGCATTTTTAGTGTTTGGACAAACTTGTGACACTTTTAAGGCCATTTTCTATTTTTTTCATCTTCTCATGTTCATCAGGTGATTTTCTCGTGCTGTGTCAGCAACTTTTTTTCACCCAAAGAATGATACCTTTGATTTTGCTATCACAGACACATTTAGAATCATTAAAAAGCAAGATAATTGATGGTTCCTCTTGTGACCGCTAGGCCTGTCAAAGCTGTTGACGTAAATGCCTTTTCAACAATAATCAGATAGTAATGAGCCTTCAATTCTTTAATCAACATACAGAGCATACACTTTTGAAAATTACGTCAGTTATCGAACACAATTAACATTAATACGAATGCACATTTAAGTTGTTTTATTTTTGACCCCGAAAATTTACAATAAAGTACAGATAGTCCTGCACTTGGCTAAGAAGTTCATAACATTGCCATCCCGGAAGATAACAGGGCCAACACACAAAACTAGTGTGTAACCATGATCGTTTATAATCTGGTTTAATACAGTTAAATGAGCATTACTCATAAACGCGGATGTAAAAAACAATAACAAAGACCCGAGTGACGTCATCTTCGAACTATCTATAGATAGTGTGAAGTTGACGTCACTCAGTTCTTTGTTATGTTTAGACAGTCTTTTAGTGATAAGTTCTCACTCACTTATTTCTATCAATCAGACTATTAAATACACAGTTTTTAGTTTTGGTTTTATTTAATCTGACTGGCGAGGTTGTTAGTTTTTTTTTACCTAACGTATATAAACAACAAACCGCCATTGTAAATCTTTTGCAATGCAAATTAGATTTTGTTTAAAATTGTCCCTTCTGGTGGTCAAACCGAGACAGGGGAAAATGATTAATCGTGGGGCTTAAAACTCTGGCCCTTTGTCTTCTAACAAACGTCAAATGACATTGAGCGTGGTTTCACCTGATGTTTAATTGCAGGTATAAAACGAAATTTTGCCTATTCTTGCGTTTTTTCCTTGGTAAGCCCCGTGTGTAACATTGCCTCACTTTCTTTCAATTATGAATTTTAAAAATCCAAAGGTCCCAGGTTTGAGAAGTTGTTTATTTTTTCCTATATGGGTCATTTTAATCGATCCATATTTGAAGTAGGGAACTTTTCTGGCCAAAGTTTTACAAACGATTTTTTTCCAAAAGTACGGGGAGTTAAAAAAAAAATAATTGAGCTTTATAAAAGCCAATAACCACTAAAATTTTGCTCAAAAAAAAAGCTTTAAAAAAAAAGGGGGTCCCTGGTCAACCAGCAGCATTTTAACATGTAGGACGAGACATGACTGGTTAAATTACTTTTGACTTCTGATTCATCCCAGCCATAAACAGATCCATAGTGAAAATTTTTGCCGGATCTTGGAAAAAGAAACCCCAACCCAAACAACATTTTAAAAAATTTAAAATTAAAATGACCGCTCTTGGAAAAAAAAAAGTGAGCTTTATATAGAGAAATATCCACTAAAAGTGCTCAAAGCGCTTTAAAAAAGGTTCCCTGACCAACCAACAAACAAATTAAACCCTTTGGGGATTTAAA
>NW_027623431.1:0-10024 GCF_034508935.2 Berghia stephanieae
GCCCCACGGCGAAGTGAAAGCGAGAGGCCCTCGGGGGGCCGAGGGCGGGATCTCTCGGGCGACTCACCGAGTCCCCGGAGCGCCCCGCCGGCCCCGGGGCGGTCGCGCTTTGAGGGCCCCTGTCGGAGCGGGGGTGCAGGCGTGGGGGCCCCGATAGGATGGGATCTACGCCTGAGCAGAGCGAAGCCGGGGGAACTCTGGGGGGGAGGCTCGAAGCGCTTGACGGCAAACCGACCGCCCGATTGGGGCCGTAGGGGCAAAAGACCAATCAAACCATCTAGTAGGGGGTTCCTCCGGTTTCCCTCAGGATAAACCCCGGTGCCACGGAAGATTTTTTTCACTCGGTAAAGCAAATGGTTGGGGCAGGGGGGGCAAAAAGCCCTTCCCCTACTTCCCAAACTTTTCAAGGGTTGGGAGGCGCCAGACCCGCCCGCACGGGGCTGGCCTAAAAAATCACGGGTGCCGAGGGGCCATTTTTGGTAAGCAAACTGGCGTGGGGATGAACCAAACCCGGTTGGGGGGCCCAACGCAGGACGCTACGGGAAACTAAAAGGTGTGGGTGGGGTACTGACAGCAGGGGGGGTGGCCACGGAAGTCGGAACCCAAGGAGTGTGAACAACTAAACCTCCCGAACCGCCCCCCTGAAAAAGGAGGCGCTGGCGTCGGCCCAAAAACCGGGCCGCCCCGCCGGGGGGGGGGTGCGACTCCCCCCCCCGGGCGGCCGGGGGGGGAGTAGGGTGCCCCGGGTGGCGTGAAAGTCCGGGAGCGATCCCGTTCGGGGCCGCCGCGGGTGAAGATCTTGGGGGGTTTTGTAGCAAAAATTAAACGGAGAGTATTTTTTCAAGGCCAAGTGGGGGAATGGTTTTTCCGCGGGAACGTATTTACGGGGGGTGAGTCGGTCCTGGGGGGGTTTTGCCCCTTGCTGAAGCGGGGGACAAAACCCACGCGCGGGCGGGCGGCCGAACGGGCGCCGCCCCTGGCCTTAGCCCCTGCAAAACCCCCGAAGGGATTTCCAGTTAAGGTTCGCTGGGAAAACCGGGGGGCCGGAGAAAGGGCCCCCCCGTCGCGCACGTTCCGGGGGGGGGCCCCGCGGCGACGCCGACAAAACGGGGAACGCGCCGTGGGCACCGGGGGAGCCGCGTCTCTTTTTAAGGTCTGGTTCGCCCGGAATCGGGTCGACCGGAAAAAAGAAAGGCCCCAAAAAGGTGCCGAAAACCAGGGCTGGTGGGAGGCTCACGGCGTCCGTAAAAACCCCCGTCGGGCCCCGTCAATTTTCCGTCCCCGGCCTTTACTCATGTCCGCAGCAGGTTCCTAGGTTAGCAGCCCTGGTCCACGGATAATGTAGGAAAGGGAAGTCGGAAAAAATGGATCCGAAACTTCGGGGAAGGTTTGGCTCGGGGCCGGGACGGGGGGGCTAGGGGAAAAGGGGCAAAAAACCGCAGCCCCCCCTGGGGGGAACACTCCGGGGGGGAGAGCGTGCGGGGAAAAACCCCTGGGGGCCCCCGGGCCGAGCGGCCTCGCTCGGCTGACCCCCCTTTTCGCGGGGCGCGTTGGGCTCCCGGGGGGACAACCGACGGGGCCCTCCGACTCACGCTGTCTCAAAAAGTCCGGCAGGGGGAATCCGCCCTGTCTAATTAAAACGAGCGTCCGCCCACCCTGAAAAGGCGTTTTACGGGACGGATTTCTGCCCGTGCTCAGAATGTCAAAGTAAAAGAGATTCGCATAAAGCGGGGGTAAACGGCGGGGAAACTATGCTCTCTTAAGGTAGCCAAATGCCTCGTGTCTAATTACGAGCCACGAACGGATTAACGAATTCCCACTGCCCTATCTACGCCCCGGCGAAACCCACAGCCAAAGGGAAGGGGCTTGGTGAAATCAGGGGGGAAAGAAGCCCCTGTCAGCTTGACTCTTTTCCACTCTGGGAGGAGCGGGGGGGGTGTTCATAGGCGGTAGCGTCTCGGGCGCGACAGTAAAAATTTACCGTACCCCCCGGGGGACCTCCACTTACCCGAGGGAGTGGGGACTCGGCGCCTTCTTGCGGAGGAGGCGTACGATTTTCGACGTAAACCCGCCCCCCGTCGGGCTCGGGGAGTCCCCCGCTCCCCCGCGGGGGTCACGACGGCGACAGGACCCTGCGGGGAAAAGCCTCGGAGGGGGAGTTTTGATGGGGCGGTAAACCTTCTAAAGCGCAGCAAAGGTGTCCCAAGGGCGGGCTCAGCGGGCGGAAACCTCGCGTGAGAAAAAAGGGCAAAACCTGCTGCCCAGGTTTTCAGTACAATATGGCCGTGAAAGCGGGGCCCTATCGATCCTTTCGACTTGGGGAGTTTCGGCGAGAGGTGTCAAAAAAATTACCACAGGAAAAACTGGCTTTGGCGGCCAAGGTTCATAGCGACGTCGCTGTTTGATCCTTCGATGTGGGCTCTTCCTATCATGCGAAGCGGGAATTCCCCCAAGTGCGGATTGTTCAACCCGCCAAACGGGAACGTGAGCGGGTTTGCCCGTCGTGAGACAGGTTATTTTTATCCTATGATGAAGCGCCCTTCCCCGGGAAAATCTTGCTCATAGAGAGGAACGGTGAGTTCGGCCCCTGGTTTCGCGCGCCCGGTCGTAGGCATGGCCCCAGGCTACGTCCGTGGGAGTACACGAACGCCTTTTGTGGGGAAAACCCCGCCGGTGAGAAAAGGGTGAGCTTAGTGGGGGCCCCGACGTGCAGGCAACATTAAGCCGGGAAACCCTGGGGTTGCGGCTGTGCCGTGCCCCGGCCCCCGCTCGTCAGCGCGCTGACTGTGGTGCGCGTGGCTGGGTCGGTACATCCACGCCCGTTAGGGGAAAGAAATCGCGTGCGGACCACAGTATTCCGTCGGGGTTTGTAAGCGTTGAGCTGTCTGGACGGCGACCCGTTGAGTAAGCCCCGGACGCTGAGTTTTTCCCCCGCAGGGTTTGTCTCGGCCACCTTTTCCACCGGCACGGCACGGCCCCCCGATCGGCCACCTTCGATTGCCCTGCTTTTATTTGTCCCCCGGGGCTTTTGCAACAAACGGAAAACCCCCCCAAACCCAAACCCCAAAACCCAAATTTTTTTTTTTGTCCTTTCCAGGCTTCTAGAAAGCGGGAAAAACCCCCAAGCATTTTAAATTTAGTTTTTTTTGGGGTTCTGCAAGGGAATTCGCCAACTGATTTTTATTTTGTCCTTATTCCCAGGCTTCTGCGAAGCGGAATTCGCCAAACTGCATTTTTTTTTGTCCCTTTTAAAAGATTCTGAGAGCGGGATTCGCCATTGTCCCTTAATAGGCTTCTGAGAACCCGGGGAAAATTCGCCCCAACTGGGATTTTATTTGTCCCTTAATAGGGTTTTGCGAAGCGGGGAAATTCGCCACGCATTTTATTTTGTCCTTTACCAGGCTTTGCAAGCGGAATTTGCCAACTGCATTTTATTCAGTCCCCTTAATAGCTTCTGAGACGGAATTCGCCAACGCATTTTATTTTGTCCTTTAACACTTCTGCGAAGCGGAATTTGCCAACTGCATTTTTTTTTTGTCCCTTAATAGGCTTCTGCAAGCGGGATTCGCCAACTGATTTTTTTTTTTTTTTTTTTTCCTTTTTTTTTTTTCATAATTTTTTTTTTTTTTTTTTTTTCGCGTCCCTTAATAGGTTTTTCGAAGCGGAATTCGCCCCAAAATATTTTTAAAAAAATCTGGTCGCTGCGTAGTTTTCGTTTTTTCGCATTAATTTATTTTTTTTTTTTTTAAATTTGGGGCCCTCATTGAATTGACCCCTGCAAGCGCAATTCGCCCAAATGCATTTTTTTTGCATTGTGCGCTGCGACTGTTGCATTGCGCGCATTTTCTCTCTCTCTCTCTCTCTCTCTCTTCTCTCTCTCCTCTTCTCTCTCTCTCTCTCTCTCTCTCTCTCTCTCTTCTTTTTTTTTTTTTTTTTTTTTCTTCTTCTCCCTTTTCACTTCCCACTTCCCTTTTTTTTTTTTTTTTTTTTTTTTTTTTTTTTTTTTTTTTTTTTCTTCCCCTTTTGGCTTTGCGAAGCGGGAAATTTGCCAAAGATTTTTAAAAATTTTAATTAATTTTTTTTATAAAAAGGGAAAAATTTTGTTTTTGTTTCTTTTTCTTTTTGCTTCCTTTAATGGCTTTCTTGCGGGAAAGCGGAATTCCCGCCGCCAAGGATCTTAAAAATTCTTTTTACTCCCCCCAATCAATTCAAACTTTGTGCCCCCCGCTTTTTCAGAATTTTGGTTTTAGAGGGGAAAAACTTGGGTAAGTAGTGGGGTTTTTCCCCTTTTCCCCCCCGTTCTGTTTCTGGGGTGTTTTTTCCCCCGTCTGCCCGTTAGAGTGTTGGTTTGGGTGTAGACGCGTTGTAAAACGCTTTGAGCACGATTGCCTGGCCGGGGCATAGTTTGGGACTCATAGAAAGGTTTTTTACCCGCTTTTCCCGTAAATAGATGAAACGAATCCTGGGCGTGAGTAGGTTTTCTCCGTCCTGCGTGTCCCCCTCTGCACGTAAGTGTTGCTTTGGCTGTAGACGGTTGTAAAGCGCTTTTAGCACGATTGCCTGGTCGGGCATAGTTGAGTACTCGATAGAAGGTTCTTTAATCGCACCTCCCGTAAACAATGTAAAACGAATACCCGGCCGTGAGTAGTTTTTTCCGTCCGTGTGTCCCGCTCTGCAGCTAAGTGTTGCTGTTGGCTGTAGACGCGTTGAAAACCTTTTAGCCGATTCCTGGCTCGGCGCAAAATTGAGTACTCGATAGAAAGGTTCTTTACTCGCTTCTCTCCCCGTAATAGATGTAAAAGAATACCCGGCCGTGAGTAGGTTTTTTTTTCCTCCCGTGTGCCCGCTCTGCACGTTAGAGTGTTGCTGTTGGCTGTGACGCGTTGTAAAGCGCTTTAGCCGATTGCCGGTCGGCGTTTGTTGAGTACTCGATAGAAAGGTTCTTTACTGATTCTCTCCCGTAATCAGAAGTAAAACGAATACCTGGCCCGTGAGTAGTGTTTTTTCCGTCCTGTCGTGTCCCGCTCTGCACGTTAGGGGTCCCTGTTTGGGGGGGGGGGGGGAAAAAAACGCGTTATTTTTTTTTAAAGGGGGCTTTTGAGAACCCATTGCCTGGCCGGCGCTAGTTGAGTACTCGATGAAAGGTTCTTTACTCGCATTCTCCCCCGTAATCAGAGTAAAAAGAAAACTGGCCCTGGTGTGTTTTTTTTCCTCCGTTTTCGTGTCCCCCTCTGCACGCTAAATGTTGCTGTTGGTGTAGCGCGTTTGTTAAAGCGTTTGAGCCGATTTCCTGGTCGGGGCATATTGATACTCGAAAAAAGCCTCTTTAAAAAAAAATCAATCCCCCTTCCCTAAATTTTAATTTTTAAAAAAAATTTTAAAAAATTTTAAAAAATAATAAAAAAAAAAAATAATAATTTTAATAATAAAAAAATTTTATAAAGGTCTTGGGTTTGACCCGTTCGCGCAACTTTACAGAGTTGGGCCAGGGTCGGCCAAACCGTCCGGGGTTAAATCCCGGGGTTTGGGGGGGGTTTTTCTACGTTTTTCCCCCCTCGCGATCGGGCTTTACCGCCCGGGCGTCCCTGGGGGGTAAAAGCTCTCGCTCCCGAAAGGGACCAGGCCGGGAGCCCGCGGGGGTTGCCCTCAGGGGGGAAAAAAACTTTGGTCGGCGCATTTCCTCTACGGACGAATTTGAAAAAAAAACCCACCCCTTGATCGCACCTGGGACCTTTTCCCCATTGCCGACCGGTTTTTTAATTTGGGGGCCCTTCCCGTTTGGGCCCTGTACTCGCTTGGGCGGGTGTTTAAAAGCGTTCCCCTTTCTTCCTAGAGTCGGGCATCCACTCGGGGTGACGAGTTGGGCCCACGGGCCCGGCAACCGGGGCCCGGGGGTTTAAATCCCGGTTTGGGGCTTTTTCATCGATTTTTTCGCCCCGTCGTTCGAGGCTTACCGCACGGGGTCCCTGGGGGAAAAGCTCTCGCTCGGCGAGAAGGACTCTGCCCGGGGGCGCTCCCCCGGGGGGGAAGCCCTCGAGGGCCGAGGGAAAAAACTTTGGCGGGGCGATTTTCCCCTAGGGGGGCGAATTTGAATGAAAAACCCCCCACCTATGATCGCACCTGGGCCCCCCCCATTGCCGACGGTTTTGAACTGGGGGGCCCTTTCCCCGTTAGGGCCCTGTACTCGCTTGGCGGGTTTTAAAACCCCGCGTTCCCGTACTTCGCTAGAGTCGGGCGATCGACGACTCGGGCTCGATGGGTTGGCCCGGGGGCCCCCAACCCCTGCCGGGGTTAAAAAACCCCGGTTTGGGAGCTTTTTTTCATACGATTTTATCGCCTGTCGATTCAGGTTTTTCCCGGGGCACGGGGCTCCCGGGTAAAAGCTTCGCTACGGCCCGGGAAAAGGACTCTAGCGCCGGGACGCCCCCCGGGGGAAGCCCTCCGGGGCCGAGGGAAAAAATTTTGGGCGAGGCATTTCCTCTACGGAGCGAATTTGAATAAATAAACCCACCACCTTTGATCGCCCCTGGGACCTCCCATTCCCGCCCGGTTTTGAACTTCGGGGCCCTTCCCCGTTGGGGGGGGGGCCCCCCCCGTATCGTTCGGGTTTTTTTTTAAAACGCTTTCCGTACTTTCGCTAGAGTCGGGCGATCGGACGACCGGGCTCGATCTTTGGGCCCCAGGGGCGGCCAACCCTCCCGGGGTTCAAACCCCGGGTTTGGGAGCTTTTTCATCATTTTATCGCCTCGTCTTTCGAGGTTTTTAACCGCACGGGCGCCCGGGGAAAGAAGCTCTCGCAACGGCGGAAGGACTCTAGCCCCGGGACGCTCCGGGGTAAAACCCTCCGGGGCCGGGGAAAAAAAAACTTTGGTCGAGCGCTTTTTCCTCTACGGAGGAATTTGAATGAAATAAACCCCCACCTATGAATCGACCTGGGGACCCCCCCCATTGCCGCCGTTTTGAACTTGGGGGCCCCCCCGTTAGGGCCCTGTACTCGTTTGGGGCGGGGTTTTAAAAAAACGCTCCCGCTACTTCGCTAAGCCCCGGGCGATCGACGACTGGGGGCTCGATCGAGTTGGCCCACGGGCGGGGCCCCCCCCTCCCGGGGTTAAATCCCGGTTTGGGAGCTTTATTCTACGTTTTATCGCTCGTCGATTCGGGCTTTACGCAGGGGGTCCCTGGGGTAAAAACCTCGCTACGGCCCGAGAAGGACTCTAGCGCCGGACGCCCCGCGGTAACCCCTCCGAGGGCCGGGGGAAAAAAATTTTGGTCGAGCGCATTTCCTTACGGAGCGAATTTGAATGAAAAAAAACCCACCCCCTATGATCGCCCCGGGGACCTCCCATGCCGACCTTTTTTGAATTTCGGGGCCTTCCCGTTGGGCCCTGTACTCGCTCGGAAGACCGTTTTCCCGGGCGTTAAACGCGTTCCCGCTACTTCGCTGAGTATGCGTGGGAAATTCGGGCTGTTGGGAGGTCGGGCGGGTTTGCCATACGTCCCTGGGGTCGAATCGAATTTGCACCAAAAAAAATTTTTTTTTTAGTAGTCCGCAAAGGAAAAGGGCACCTTACCGGGGTTTGGGCAAAAAAAGTGGGGAACCCGGGTCGGTGGGAAAATTAAAATTTAAAGCAAGGGGGACCCAAAAAAGGCGCCGGTGGCCTCTGGTACACCCACGGTCACCGCCCGGGCGAGGGGGTCGGAGTCCGGAGTCGGTCCCAGGTTTTGCTCCCCGGTAGAGGGCCTGAGGGGGGGCGGAGCGTGTCCGGGCGGTCGGCAGTCCCGCCCCCGCAAAGGGCCGAGAAAAAGGCCGAAGGGTGAAAGTTTTGTGCGGGAGTCGAAAGGGTTCGGGCGAAGGAAAAATGGGAAAGGGGTGGGAGGGGGGGGGTTCCCCCGGGGGGCCCGGCTGGGCTTCGCGTCGGCGCCCCCAGTCCTGTCCCCAGCGGGGCCTCCCGCCGGGTTGGGAAAAGGATACCCCTACCGGTTGATCGCCGGTCTTATGTTGCTTGAGGGTTAGCCCCTGCACGCCATGCCCCCCCCTACACAAAGGGGGAAGCCGCGAACTTTTCCCCGAATCGGGATAATACAGGGGTGGGCGATGTTTTGCCGGGAACCGTAGAATCCCCAAGGGGTAAAACGGCACACGAGTCCTCCTCCCAACGGGGGTTTCCTCCGCGGGGAGAGGGGGCGATTTATTAGGATTTTTACCGGCGGCGGGTGGTTTAAAGCCGCCCGCCAGGCTGAGGCAACTTGGGATGTGCACCGCTGTTAGCGGGTGCCGTTTGTCGCCTCCCCCAAATTTAGGGGGGCCCCCCCGGGAAGAGCCCCCCGGTTGGCTACGGGTGACGGGGGGATCAGGGTTCGATCCCGGAGGGGAGCCTGCGAGACGGCTACCACGCTTTTAAGGGGCAGGGCGCGCAACTTACCCACTCCAGCACGGTGAGGATGAAAAATAAAAGTGGGCTGGGCTCGATGCGAGCCTAGGGGTTCGGTTTTAGCGTAGACCCAAAAACGTGCCGTTGATGACCATCGGGGGCAAACCTGGGCCACAGCCGCGGAATTCCAGCTCCGTGGCCGTTGTTTTTAGTTGCAGGGGTTTTAAAAAAGCTCGTAGTTGGTCTTGAGGGGACGGGCAGCGACAAACCGCGGGTGACGGGCCCCGGCGATTTATCACCGCGTGGTTTTGGGATGGAGCAAAAAAAGGGGAAAAGGGGGCCTTCCGGTGCCCGCAAAAACCCGGGCCCTCGCGACGGGGTCTCGCCGGGGATCGTTGCCCGTCGTGCCGGGTTTTTGTCTTTTCCGTCTTAAGCCCCCCTGCGGCTTGGGACGTGGCGTATCTGGGCCGACCTAAGGGACGGGCGGGGTTCTCCCTGAAACAATTGGAGTGCTCAAAAAAAGGTCTGCTCGCACAGCTTTGCTCGGAAAGATGTGATGCGCCACCCCCCGCAATTAAACCACGGGACCGGTCCCGTGGGGGGCGGTGGGCGAGGGTTTTATAGAGACGGGCCGGGGGGCGGCTACTACCGCGGGGGGGTGGAATCCCGCGATCGCGGTGGGGCGAAAAGAGCGAAGGCACCCGGCCAAGAGCGCCTTTGTTGATCATGAAAAAGAAAAGGTGGAGGGGAACGAAGCGATCAGGTACCCGCGGTTTAATTCCGACGTAAAAACCAGCCGACGGTTACGGGGGACGTCCCCTTGGGGAAGCCTGCGAGGCCCGGGGAGAAAAAACAGAGTGGCCGGGCTCCCGGGGGGAGTACGGTCGCCCCCGGCTGAAACTTAAAGGAAAATTGCGGAAGGGCCCACCCGGAGTGGAGCTGCGGCTCAATTTGACTCAAAACGGGGGAAGCTTACCAGGTCCGGACACCGCGGGATTGACAGATGAGGCCTTTCATGATTTGGGGGGTGGGGTTTGGTTGGGGATGGCCGTTGCTAGCCCGTGGGCGATCCCTTTTTGGTTTCATTTTTCCCGGGGAAACGGGGACCGGGCCCTGGCGGTTAAAAAAAACGGGCGGCAAGAGGGGTCCGTCTCACGGGTTGGGTCGGGTTCGGCTCTCGGGTCGGGCGTCGGGTTTTTCCCCTCAGGGGGAAGGGGTGCCCCGGACCGCCGGCGCGAGGCCGCTCCTGCAGGGATTTACCAGCAGTGCGTACAGATGGAGCCTAACAGGCTGTGATGCCCCTTTGACGTCCTGGGCTGCAGGTGCCAGTGGTGGCGCCGCCGGGGCGGGGTGACCGGGGGCGTGGAGTCTTCATGTCCCCGGGGTCGGTTTTCCCGCAGTTGGGCCCTGAACTCGGAAGCCACGTGTCAGGGTCAGCATCCGGCCGATACGTCCCCGCCCCTTTTTCCCCGCCCGTGCTACTTGGTGGGACGGGCGCCAGGGCCGGAGGGGGCCGGCGAAACGGGCTTCGGCTCCTGAAATCGCGCGTCGCGATTCGCCCGAACTGCGCTGCCCCCAAGGGGAAAAATCGTAACAAGTTACGTAGGTGAACCTTTGGGGGTCAAGTCCGATTCGTTTTGCCCCCAGCCCCC
>NW_027623432.1:0-10024 GCF_034508935.2 Berghia stephanieae
ATATATAAAAAAAGGCCGAAAATTTTAAAAAAAACCCTGTTCGCTAGAGAAGCGAGCCCGGGGCCGAAAAGCTGCGGAAAAAAGGGAAGCAAAGGGAAAGAGGAAAAGGCTGCTCGGATAAAAATTTTTGAGCCCCACCATTTTTCCCGGGGCCGAAAGCGACACCCTAAGTCCCTAGGGGATAAATAAAGTCCTGTTTTACCCTAAAAGCAATACACCCTTTTTCCCTTAGGAAGGGGGTTTTTTTTATCATCAAGAGGGGGGGCCAAAAGAATTGTCGCACACAAACCGCGTACAAAAGGCGACTCGGGGGAAAGGGAAAGGGGGACTATCGCCTTTCCGGGGGTTTAAACCCCAAAAAAGCCCCCACCACACACCAAAAATAGAAAAAACCGAGACGGAGCGACCCGACTAAAAAATGCAGTAATTTGGGGGACTTGCTGAAAAAAAATGGGTTGGGGGAAATGGTATTGTATAAATACATGGGGAGCTACGGGTCTGTCTACTAAAATCTTCAGCCCCTTTGTAGCAAAATCCTAGCGCCCTCCCCGCTGGGGTCTTGCGCTTGAACCCTCTGTGCTGGGCCTTCCTTTCGCGCACGTAAGGCCTCCCACGACTCACTGCGCGGCCTCGACTGAGTTGGGGCGCTACAAGGGGTGCAAAGCCTCCGCTTCTCGTGGTCGGGGTTGCAGCGTGCGGTATGGCAGTGGTAGTGGTAGTGCGGTAGTAGCGGGTAAAGTATCTTAGAGTTTTTGTAGTTAGTAGAGTACATGTACCAGTAATAGCAGTGCAACGAAAGCTAGCAACCATTAGAGTAGCAGAGCAGTACGTACAGTACAGTAGCATAGCAGTAAAAGTAGCATAGCATACATTATTTTTTCCCCACGCAGCGAAACGTCCGTCTTCCCTAGCGAGCGACGGTAGATGTTTTTCATGCGTCCCGGGGGATCCCCTTTTGGGATCTAGGGGGCCATGGGGCCACTCCATCCAAATTTATACCTTCATCTTTTCCCCTCATCATTCTCTTGCACCTGTCGCACAAAGGAGGCACTCGAGAAGTCATCCGTACAAGCTGTGCAGCAATGTTGTCTTTGTTACCCACGCTCCAATGCCCAAATTTCTTTGTCCGAAAAAGCACGTTCTGTAATTCCACTCCGGGCGGGCCAAAGTAAGCTGCGCACAACCACCTGAATGGATCCGGAGCTTGGTTTATTGGTGTCGCATCAAAACGGGAACCAAAAACCGAGTTCTGTGCCCTTGCAGGGCCTTGAGCCCGGTTGCAGGCCACTGAATCCCCCGTGAACCTCGCAGCTGTAATACACAGGTATATCGGGCTGTCGTGAGGGCGGGGGCCCCCGCCTGAAAGTGCCACTGTTTTAACACCCCTTGAAGGCTAGATTCCCCCGTCGCAGAAAGCATGAAAAAGGGTTGAACAATGCCCACCATCTTGCTTGTGCACCCCCCTGTGGCGTATCAAAACGGGCCCCCCAACTCGCCTCCAGGCCTGTATTGGAAAACCTCGGAGATTAGGTGAAAAGCTCGGCAACATCATGCGCTGATCAAGCGCCTCCAGTTCCAAGCGCCCCCAGGCAATTGGGACACAACTTAAGGGACACAAGATCCCGCGGGTGTGCGCAGCAATTTTGGAGGTCCTTGGCCGTACCACTTCCTGGCCCATGAAGCCGAGCCTGCAGAACTGCCCCCGGTACCACAGGTAATTGAGAGCACAATTTTGTGGCATTGTGCAGGGATAATTCAGCACAGATTTAAGGCCGGGGATCGCACCTACCTCGACCCAAATCTGGCTCACCAGATTGTCGTAGTTTGGGCGATCTCTCGTAGACGGCCCCCAGGGTGGCCAGCGGACTGGCCATCCATTTGCTGCGCGTGCTCCAAAGGGGCCCCGCCATCCCAGGGACACTGCAATCTGAAATTCACCCCAGTCCGTTTTTACCTCGGTGGAGAAGGCCGAATGCCTTGAAATCAAGTAGCTTCTTCCGCGGCGGCTTTTCGAACCGCACTAACTGTGCAGCAAGTCCGATGTCGAGACCGCCCGGGGGCCCCACCTCCAAGGCTTGCTGTGCCGGGTTCCATTTCAAATCTTCCAGCACTGATCCTGTCCACCGCCCAAGGAACGCGCATCTCCATTGCCTTTTGCGATTTGGCCGTTTCGTCATCTCCCCGGGAGAAATCAAGAGTTGTTTGAACATGGGCTTCAGGAGAGGGTGAGTTGTCCGGGGTTTTCCCTGATGGCCTCCATTTGTCCGCGCTTGACACACACCGGGTCATGCCGTCGTTGCCCGTCCTCGAACAAGTCACTCTTCTTCGGGGGGGAGAAATGACTTGCTCCGTCGAGTGCCACTGGGTGGTTTTCTCCACCTCCCCTCCAGATGTAGACGAAGGGTCCTGTCCGGCACCCCACGGTTGGTCCGGTCGTCGCTAAGCCTGGATTAAGCCCACATTCTTGCCGAAGGTAGACCCCCTGTGGTAGGGGGAAGTTTCGACTTGCCCTTGCCTTTGCCCTTCCTTTGCCCTTGCCTCGGCCCTTGGATGGGTCCTGGGGCTTCCAGACGTTGTCGCTTGCCCAGGACCCGGGTGGACTTCCCTGGGCGCAGTCTGGTCGCGCTTGACTGGCCCCATCGTGAAAGAAGAGCTTTTCCCCGCCGTCCATCCATCTCCGCTCCCGTCAGTTGCTGCGCCGCTAAGAATGCACCCCGGCTGAGAACATGCCTGGTACCATGCCTGTTTTATTGATCTTGTGAGGTGGCAGTTATCGCAAGGGGACTCAGTGTGTCGTCGGAACCCAGAGAGCACTTACGAAACTTCCGTCGCAGCCTTCCCAACTCGGATGCACTGCAGTGAGGTGGCACTTAATCCCCCTGGGTCGCAGCCCATTGCAACAAATCGGACAGTGAAGCTCAAGGTATGCTTTGCACCTGCTTGTTCAAGGGCAGGTCAAACCAATCGCCCCGAGCCAGCGCATCCCGAACCTCCGGCAGGCATGCAGCGGTGTATTTTGGTCACTGGAGGGGAGTGCGCCTCAGAGCCTCGTTGAGCACCAGACGTTCAGCCGGTTCTGGCTGACGGGAAAACGGTAGGCGGATCCCGGGGCAGCAGGAACCGGGTGGGGGGTTCCAAAACGCATCCTTCTCCTGGGCCATTAGTTGAACTTGGCGGATCCTTAGAGGTCGCAAAGGACCGGCCTGGGGCAGGCTATCGCAGTCGGCAGCTGGTCCCGGAGGGAAACCCTTTCAGCGATTTTTCTTTATGTGTTTTATAAATTATCCACTGCCTAAATCGATGTCCACAGTGGCGGCAAGTAGGTAACCGCCTGTACCATGCGCGAACGACAAAAGCTGAGTACACACTGGTGTGGCTTACCAATTTCTTCGCCTCGGTGACCGTTAGACGGGAAAAAGCAAAGCTCTGACCGCACTCCACACATGTGTGTGGTAGTATCCCACCCCGGAACATCGGGAAGTCCATTGCTTTTCCCTTTTCCGCCTGAAGTTGGCCGCCTGTTTTTCGGGGACATCTTAATAGCCGGTCCGGACAAAGAAGGGGTCCGGAGGGACACAGCCCTTGTGCAAGCAGGGCCCTTTGTGAGGCTTTCAGGTGTAGGCACCTGCAGACGCTATGCACGTGCATGGTGGACCCCCTGTTTTGGGGGTGGATACGTGTGCCATAGCACGAGCGTCTTAATGACAAGGGCCTGTGCTTCCCATGTCGCGAGGACTGGCCTGACCGGCAGCCAGCCGTAGGGGTTTTAAATTAGGAATAAGGATTAGAGAAGAGGGGAGCCAAACCTGAAGAACCCTGGAGGGGAACACAGAATCTTCCGCGACGCTGCCAGGCGCTTAGCCCCTGAATGCGATGCGGGCCGTATGGCCGCCATGGCTGGTATGAGATCCGAACCCCCAGTACGTATGCGCGCTCTCAAGGGTAACGATACGCGTTCCTCCAGGAGTGCGGAATTGCAAGAACTCGCCCCGAGGTGAGAGGTAGTTCGCCGCCTCCATTTCTTGAGGAAGACCCCGATGCGGGGGGGGAAAAAACTACTTTCCCAGCGTTGATCAGCAGCCCTGCGAAGCCAGACATCGAGCAACAAGCCCAAAGCGGTGGAGAGGCCCCTTGTCCAGACCTGTTGTGTGGTCGCGGTCTCCTTGAGTGTATGTCGTCAGGTAGGTGGTGGAGTGGGCCTGAACCGAGTTGCATGGCTTCAGGTGTGTGGCCATCCGAAATGGCTTTATATCCAGCCCACTGCCATAGCCCCAATGTGGGAGCTGTTGCAGCCTTGCCAGGCCTTGCTGAGCAGGTATCTCCGCCGTTTTCCCCAATCTCCACCGGTAGCAAACTTGGTAGTACCAAGACATGATTTCATTCGAAGCCCGCAGCACCCCGCCCAGCCCCCGACTGTCCACAGCGGCCATTGACCAGATCAAAAGCGCTAGAGAGGTCCGCGATAGTTGAATTCCCCCAAAGCTGGGTGCAGGAGCTGGTTGCACTCCTGTCGATCCATACTGTGCGAGTAGCGTAAAGCACTTCGCTCTACATACCCTGCAATTGCTCCGCAACCTGTGGATTGCCATTGCTGCATTCCGTGGGAAGGTAGGCAAAATTGGGAATGCCTCGGGATAATAGGGCCCCAAGGGTCGAATGAAACCGGAGCAAGGGGCAAGGCACGCCCGCGGACCCTCACCTACGGCGCAAATTCTTCGGAGAAGTGGCCGAGGAAAATTTGGGTACCGAACGGCCACGCACCCCGCTGGGGAATGGCTCGTCCAATCCTTGGCCCATTTGGCAATTTATAGGAGGACCAATCAAGTGATGCGCCAGAGGGATTAAACCAAAGCCGGTGGAGTGGCTTTATTGGAGACAGGCGGCCAGGGCCCCGGCAAGAGCTGCAGGTCCAGTTCAGCCGAACCTCGGCACGGGGGGGCCGGCCGTCTCGGGAGCAGAGTCCGCGGCGTAAAGACTTCTGTGTGCCTCTCCAACTGCTGGAGCTGCGCAGCCGGGTCTTAAGTCGTCCTTCGGATGCGTAGTTGGACCTTGCCGATCTGCTTCGGGGCAGGACGCAATCCCCGCAAAGAGATTCTGGTGCCCGGGCACGAGCAGCCTTTTGCAGATCCTCTATCCTGACGTACCATTGCTTTTTGCTTTCCTGCCTCCTTCCCGAAATCGCGGTGTGCCGTTTGAAGTCCTGGTCGCCCGCGGGCGACCGGAGCGGATTAAGTGGTGGGGCCCTGGCGAGAGTTTCCACGGCATAGCTTCCCCACAAGCTTTTAATTCCGCCTTGCATGGCAGGCTTTGCCAGAGGCTTGGCGTTGGGTCCTGCAGGGCCGGGAAGAGCTCCGTGGCACTTGGACAACAGTTGATTGAGGGATAGGAGGTTCAGCCGTAATAACTCTTCCTGGACTATGGCAAGCTCACCCATCTGGGGTCGGCGGGGTGCGGCGAGCTGCACCACCGCCCAGTGGTCCACTTCCTTCGCGCGCAGGGGGCTTGTTGAGACGTGTGAAGCAAGAAGGGGAGCTCGAAACACTGGTATGTCTTGCCTCCAGTCCCACTCCGCCAGCCCCGTTTGGGGCAGGCCTTTTGGCACGATTATCAGTCTGTTCGACCCGCAATGAAGGTGAACATGAGATGGAGCCTTTGGGTGCAAAAGGGGGTCCCGAGGACCTGCACCAGGATTAAGGTGAACCAGTTATGGGTCTCAAGAACCTCTGCAGCCATTCTGGTCCGGCGGGTGGGGCCGAACCCCATGCTGACGCGCCCCGCATGGCGCTTTGGGTAGAGGACGTTGAAATCCCGACAGTAAGGGGTGCTACCTGGGGACCGCAAATTCTCTTAAGGGCAATGCCAAATTTCAGCCGGAGCGTCCTGGAGCCCCCTTGAAAATCGCGGAGGGTGGGCTGTTAATCGGTTTTTGTACACATGTGCACATCGCCGTCCACTGATGATGGATGATGCGTATACTGAATTCGCCCCGGTTTGGGATCAGCATAGGACTGGGCATTCCTGAAAGTTTTTGGGGACCAAGACAGCAAGCCCCCCCGACTTATGCCGGTGGTGGTGAGGTTAAACTCCCGCAGAACAAGGTGGGGGGGGACGGTAGTGCCCCGTGGTTTCCTGAAAACAGAAAGCTGCGACGTTCCAGCGGGGAGCTGGTTCACCGCAGCAAAGTCCTGCCACAGTGGGGAGAGGCCCCCAGCTTCCATCATAGCAAGGATGCGATCATTGCTGACTGCAGGGCCACCTGTCGGAGCTGTCGATTGAGTTGGTTTGGGGCCGCCGCCTTGATATCCTCGGCAGAGTTGCCGCAGTGTACAGACACGGCCTCTGTATTGTGTGCTGACCTCAAGCTGGGCCCTCTGCGAAGAGCGCCTTGTAGGAACGCTTCCGGCAAATTTTAAGACAGCAATGGTTTCGGGCATGGCCGGGAGCCGGCCGGTTTTCGGGGGCGGCCAGCAGGCTGTGGACCCATGCTCCTGGTAGGGGGCGCCTGTGCTCGGCACGCAAGGGTGGCAGCAAGGGCCACCGAAGCATCCGGGGGCCGCACAGGCATGCCGAGGCTGCACGAGCAGATTTCCAGTTTTTTCAGTACCTGGAGACAGATTAACCCTTAGGGCCCATTGCCTGGCCGCCTGCCGCAGTCGCAGAAACCCCCCCCTGATGTCATGGGAGCGGGTAAGGGCGGTAGTCTGGACCATGACAGCACACAGACAAATGGAATCTTGCCAGGAGCGCACATATCCGGGTTAGGGCAGACAACAAGTACAGTGCAACACGATTTTTCGGAGTGAAAGGGCGTCCCCAGTCCAATCCGCCCCGGGTGGTGTATGATTGGACCGGTGCCAGCAAGTGCGGTCATCCGTGATGAAAATGATGAAGACCCAAAAAGCATATGATCGCTTCGGAGTACTAGACAGGGAGCCATCGGGGCAGTCCCTGTTAGGAGAGCAGTGAGAATCTCATGCCACGGCTTCCCTCCGAACCCCAACAGGGGACTTTGTTCCAAGAGTGGGCGGCAGCACCCCCAAAACCCTCACCCCATCGACCTCGTGAAGACAGATGGTTTGCCTAATCGGTGAACCCACACTGGTTGCCATGTGAATTGGTAGGTCCCCCCGCTTTGGGACCGGAGGGCTCTGCGTTGAAAGGAGATTGTTGGCAGTTTCCTTTCTTTGTGGACCCCTTTGTCTACAACTTCAGCGTGATTGTGTCCTTTTTTACCCACTGGGAGAGTACGAGGCCTGTCCTCCAGTCCTATGGCCTCGTGGGGCTCAATGTCCGGCAAGAGGGCCGGCCTCAGTCCTGGCCTCAAGGTCAAGGATGTCTGGGATAGCCGGGACTGGCCTGTCCTGGGCTCTTGTTGCGACCACCTTCTGTAAACACCCTAGCAGGCGAGTGGTGTCGGACGAAAAGTTGTGGTTGCGATCGCATCCTTACACCTGGGATTGGCCAGGTAAAGGAGGACCCTCAGATCATCCCCTGCACTAAAGCAAGTGGAGCAGTGATGCATGTGAGGTGTTTTGCGGCCTCCGCCAGAGCGTAGACAGGCCTGACTGGTAGGGGCGGCGACATAGCAATCGTAATTTTTGCCGGCCCGGACCTGCTGCCGTCCCAGGGCCAGACATCTCCTGACATGCAATGTATAAACATGAAGCACATATGGCTGTAGGACCTGTTTCCTGGACAGATCCGAACCACGGCAAGGCTGGGGTGGCCTGGTGCGCCTGTGGTGCCCAAGCAATCCCCGGTGCACATGCCGTCTGGAGTTTTCCCGACCCTGACACACCACAGTTCGAGCATCCGGAAAACTACCGGCCACCCTGAATTGGGAGTTGGTGAGGCGCCTTCTGGCGGGTGCTGGCCTGTGCCAGTTAGGCGGCAAATTTCGCGTCCGTTCGAAAGCCAGGGCCTGATGGGGCTCAAGGGCCCTTCCGGACGGTGGGCTGTGCACTAACCTCCGCAGCAGGGTGGGGACGAGGCAGCTTCTGCCGGAATCGCCCGATGCCATATGCGCAAGGGAAGCCAGCGCCGCAGTAGGGGCTGTAACAATGTACCGGGCATCAGGGGTCACTGCTGTGACATAGCAGGCGGTGGAGCCGGCCAAAGCAAGATCGGAGATTAGCCCGTGCTGTGCCTACTTGTAGCGGGGCAACCCCAAGTTGCTCGGCCCGTGGGAACCTGTCGCCGCGCTTCCTTTTCCCCGGAATTTTAAACCTCGGAAATGAGATTGCCAGAAGGCTTTGCCTCGGCCGTTCGCCAATCGGGCCGTAATGGCGAAGAGTAAATCTCGGCTCTGGTTCGCCGCTCCGCCTTGTCTCGCGACCCTCGCTTACGCGGGTCGGGCCCGCCAGTAGCCATCTCCAGAGCCCTCTCGTGGTGGGGGGGAGAGGCTGGGAGCTCCATCACCAGATCGTCGGAGTCGCAGCGGAGCCGTCAGCAATTGGCCAGAGAAGCGTGTGGTCCGGGAGGAGTGGCCCGAGTCTTCGCGCCTCCTTGCTGACTGTGCCGGGTAGACGGTGGTTTCCACTTGGCGGGCGCAGGAGCGGGAGAGGCTCCGGGACTCACTGGAACCTTCAGCTGGGTCTGCGAGGCAACCCCACCAGGGGTAGGGCCTAGTGGCACGTACCAACCCTGGCTTGAGCGTTGGTACGCCAGGGGCCCGGGCCAGCAGGAGCAAGCCACGGCCCCTCAGGCACTCCACGCCGGTTCAGTCCATGCCTTGAAGGTGGGGTATCAGAAGCAGCCGTCGTTAAGGTTGGGCCGCCATGTTTTCGCAGTGGGCACTTCTGTCCGAGGCCGGTCTCCCTTTTGGGGTTCGGCTTGGCGACTCCCGGGGCTTCCAGCGGGGGGGAGCCACAGCTCCCTGTGGGGCCCGTGGCCCGGGGTCAACCTCCACTTCTACCCACTCCTCCTCAGCACCGACCTGGTGGCAGCGGGCCTCAGCGCACCCCGGTCTCCCTGAGCATCCCCAAAACCAGTGTTTTTTCTCAGTTTTGGCGGCCCAAGGTCCCCCAAAGACTCCACCCCGCAGCCCCCTTTCAGAGTACACCGTTAACGGTGGGTGAAAAATTTTCCCCCGCAATGACGCGTCCAGCCATCGCCTAAAAACCCGCCCCCGGGGGGCCAAAAAAAAACATGTGAGGCTTCGTGTACCCTTGCGTCGCCCTCCGCAATCCTTTCCCCACGCGGACGTTGAAGGGGAGTCGTCCCCAGCCCCCTCTTCAAAATGACAGCGTGGTATCCCCCGAAAATTTTTCTATGCGCACCACCAACACTGTCACTCCTCCTGCCGTCAGCTCGTCAGCTCTGCAGTAGCGCATCGTCCAGGGCTCCGGGGGGGCTCTCGGTTCTTTCGCCCCCCGCGGGAGCCTAGCAGGAAAAGGGGCCCCTGCCCCAAACCCGAGAGGGGGTGGGAGATGGCCACATGTAGCCTCCGCAGATCAGTTGGAGGCTGAAGCACTCAAGAAAAAGAGACGCAGTGGGGAAAATGTTGCACCAGCTAGCCCGCGACGGGGAGGCGGGCGGGGGTTCTCCACCCCGGTCGCAGCGGCTTCCCCGTGGCGGGGGAAGCCCAGGGGGGCCGGGGTCTGCGCAGGGGCCCCTTTTGGGGGCCCAGTGGACGGGGCTTTTCCACGATGCTGAATGGATCTGGTGGGGGCACTGCAAGGGGACCTCTTGAGCAGGCAGCTAAGTGGGGCCAAAACCCCAACGGGACCTCGACATGGCCTGCCAGGACGGCCATGGGCACACCATGTCAAGACCCAGTGACATCATTTCGCGACAGTGTGCTCACGGGGGGAAGGGTTTTCAGGCAAGTGTGCTTTTATACGCCCCCCTCACCTTCAGCTTCTGCACAGTCCATTTCTCAGGAAGAGGTGCCAAGATGGCTGTGCACATTGCCCGCGCCTTCCCCACTGTAGGTTGTGAGGTCGATAATGAAAACCTGATTTTCCATCCACCCCCTGAGGCTTGACAACAGCCTTGGCCCCTTTGCGCTTCCTTGACTGCTGAG
>NW_027623433.1:0-10024 GCF_034508935.2 Berghia stephanieae
ATATTCCTTCAATTTTTATCAGTTTGACAGAAATAGAGAACTATTATTGAGTATTCAACATACCTTTTTTGTGGAAACAAGGCACAGCACAATGGAGTCGCAAACACCAATCTGTAGATGAAAATAATAAAATTTAGAGTGTGTAGAAAGATATAACATTGAAGCAAATACACACAGGCAATGAAAATTTCAAAATAAACCAGGAGTACAATTTGCATCTTAAATCAGAATATCATATAAGTTGTAAATGATCTAAATATTTTTTCCTGGTTTTGAAAAATAAGACAAAACTATTTTAGCCTGTACTTTTCAATTCTTACAAAAATAATGATGCTGCTATGTTAAGCATATTTTCCTGTTACCAACTTTGATCATAGGATTGTGTTAACGATTTCTTTTTTTTATGTGTCAGTTCAATTTTGTCAAGAACAGTAGGACATTGGAGAATATTTAAGTCTATTTCCTGAATTAAAAAGAAAATGTGTACTTACAGGGCTCCGATGAGAGAGACCTGGATTGGAGCATTCAAGTAAGGACGTGACTTTAACCAAGGTTTCTTCTCAAGGGCATTCATTATAAAAGGTGGAATCACTGGAGAAAACATGATACATACTTTAAACAATGAAATCATTCTTATTGCTACCCAGTGCAGTCTAAATGCTTGTATACAATTATGTGTGTATTGTGATATTATATTTACAAGAAAAAGAAATAAAGTGATCCCCGAAAGAAAGCCCCTTAACATTTGCCATTTTAAGGATGTTTTGTCTGCCACAGATTAGAATTTGTCTTTTCATCATTCAACATTAGATAGATGATGAAAATATCAAAACTTTAGCTTGGCCAACACTTTCACCTCTTATTATCCCAACTGGGCACACATGGTATAAGCTCTCCCAATGGATCTAATGAGATGGAAACATTTTACACAAGAACAGAGCTGCATCCCCACTAAGATGTTTCGACTTGTTTCATCAGCATGGAATGTATCCAAGCTGGAGGGAGCAAATCAATAATCATGACAATATCACAAGAATGGTTTCCCAATAATATTCTTAATGTGGAAAATACACTTCTCACCAAACTATTCCTTTATCACAACGTCAATAAATTATCTTGATAAAATTAACACAACAAACAAAGTCTTATTTCATGTTCAACCAAAAAATTTAAAGATATGTTACATGAAAACTCAAATTGGGGGTATGTTTCTTTAACTGTTTGGAACAAATCACGAAAAACAAGTATTTGAAATAAGCTAAAGACTATGTTTTAAATGCAGCTAATTTCAAAATAATGAAATAAAATGACACAGATTTGATACTTGATGTTTTGTCAAGAAAAAAAAAAATATAGTAGACAGGACAAAGAACTAAGATTAGTGAGCAATTCACTTACTCATGCCAGGCGTGGCCATGAAGATCCTAGAGACGACAACTTGAGAAATGGCCTTCTTGGCTGCATTTGTTGATTCTCCAACTCTATTTCCATTTTCATCAAACACTGGAATACCATGGCTGATCTCTCTGAAATTCATTGTTTGTAGCAAATAATACACAAGATTTACATAAGCAATCTCTCTAATTTCTTTGATTAAAAAAGCTATTCTAAAAATGAATGAGTTACAAAATATACAGGTTATTCAAAAGTAATTTAATTTCACTACAACATTTATGCTACTATGTGATCCTGTGGTATGACACTCGCCTTCAGACCAGAAGGTCCAGGATTCGAGTCCCACTCTGAGCGACATATAGTTGAGTCCTTGGAAAAGGCTCTTTACTCACATTCTCTTCCTGTACACAGGTGTTAGCTAGGGACCCCTTGTAAAGTGCATTGAGCACATTTGGTGGAATTGCACTATAAAAGTTCAAGTCATTTTATTTATACTTTTTTTTTTTTTTTTTTTAAATTTTGGACATTGTTAACAAATAATAAAATATTGGGATCAAAACTACTTGAAACATTGCTCAAAAGTAAACACTGATCACAGTTTTAGTAGTAATATGCCTGCAGATGTCAATTTTTTCACCACAGAATGTGGTCTGAAATCGGGATAGCTCTCAATATTCAACATGGCTTTTATCTATTTTTATTTCTCCATTTATTCCTGTTACCTATCAAATCTTATTGGGAAGGGGAATTAAATTCGGGAGGGGGCTAATATTGTGAATAATTAGGAAAGTGAAAGTTCTGATTCAATTCAGGTGAATACAGACCTTGATCTCATACAGGGAATGTTTATACAGTTAGCAGCTGCTACAGCAGCAAATGGGACAAACCGACCAATTATTGGAGGAAATCTCTGGAGAGTGGAAGAAAAAATAAACAAATAAATATATATCCAATATTTCATTAATCTAATCTACAAACTGTCATATAAAGACGTTGTAATGTATTAAGAAATTAATAATGAATGAATGAATGTACGAATGACGAGTCACTTTTGTAACTCTTGTGACTGTATGAAACCTTTGGTGAAAAGAGCAACGTCTTCCGTTGTAAATAGAAAACAAATAAGCTGTGTTTTGTGTTCCATTGATTTATATCTCTTTTTATCATCACCATCTTACCAAAAATACAACATTGGCGACGAGGATCAACAAGTAAAGTATTAGATTTAACCTTCCTAGACCATATTTTAAGCAAACTAAGATGAATTTCGGCCAGATAGAACAGTTTGACGTTAGCAAAGAGTCATTCTCGGAATACTTCGAAAGAGTAGAACTATACTTCGTGGCAAATCAGATCAAAGACGAAAATAGACAAACTGCAACATTCCTCACGATTATCGGTCCATCAAACTTCAGGCTACTAAGGAATCTGGCCACACCAAGAAATATCAAAGAACTAAAACTCGATGAAATTTGCCAGCTGATGAAAAATCACTTCGAGCCAAAACCATTGAAATACGTGCAACGTACCCGGTTCGAAAATAGGATCAGGGCACCAACAGAATCCATCAATCAATACATTGTGTCACTGAGGCAACTGAGTGAATACTGTGAATTCGGCACAACACTGGAAGAACGTCTGTGCGAGCGACTGGTGAGGGGGATCAATGATGAAAAGATTCAGCGCAGACTACTTTCTGAGACTGATCTCACATTCCAGAAAGCAGTCACTATCGCCCAAGCTGTGACCACATCAGAAACAGGAGCAAAAGATTTGCTAACGGCAGGCCCCCACCAAGACCATAAGATACACCATCTTCGTCAACACCGCTACAACAACAATGACCACGCCAACAAACCTAAACACAAAACTTTCACCAACCCGAGTTCAACGTCACAGTCTCACACATCATCGAAATGCCAACGCTGCGGCAGTGACCACCGAGGCACTCCGTGCAAATGGATCAACGCGAAGTGTTTTCATTGTAACAAAGTGGGGCACCTGTACAAGGTATGTAAATCGAAAAACAGACCCAACCACCAACCTCAGCATCATAAACCATCGTCACACACACCTAAATGCGACACTAGGAATCATCGATCGTATTATGTATCAGAAGACCAAAATCACCATCAACATCATCACAATGTCGATCACCCTGAACCAAATGCATACGACCTTTTCAACATGGAACAGGACTTAAAAACACACACATCGGTGTGGATACCGCTTCAAATCGAAGGGAAGGAAGTGTCATTCCAGCTTGACACAGGCGCATCAGCAACCATACTACCGAAAACAACATACGACAACTTATTGTCACATACACCTCTAAAACCATCAACTGTTGTCCTGAAAACATATACAGGAGACACCGTACAGATTCGCGGACAATGTCGCGTGAATGTCCAGTACCAACAACAGCAAGCAACCAACCTGCCTCTACTCATCGTTGAAACCGCTGGTCCACCACTACTTGGAAGAAACTGGTTGGAGACCATCCAACTCAACTGGAACAACATCTGCCACACCAACGCTAAAACACACGCACAGGAACTCCAATCAATGGTTTCCAAATACAACGTGTTCAACGACAATGCTGGGTTACTAAACAACCACACCCAACACATCTTCCTGAAAGAAAACGCCACATCCATCTTCAAAAAAGCACGCCATCCACCATTTGCTCTTCGGGACAAAATTGAAAGAGAATTACAACATCTAGAAAATAACAACATCATTGAGAAGATCAATTACTCAGACTGGGCAACACCAATCGTACCCATTCTCAAATCTGATTCGACACTCCGCATATGTGGGGATTATAAAGTGACCGTCAACAAAATGGTTGCAAAGGAAGAACATCCAATTCCGAGGATAGAAGAGTTGGCCAACAGGCTAGCACATGGTGAGAAGTTTTCAACCATCGACTTCAGCCATGCGTATACTCACCTTCTTCTCGACCCTGATAGCCAAAACGTCACGACGATCAACACGCATCGTGGTCTTTATCGCTACAAACGACTACCATATGGCACATCTTCGTGCCCAGCCATCTTCCAACGGGTAATGGAATCTGTCTTCAAGGATATCCAAAACACGGTGATCTACTTCGACAATCTGTATCTCACTGGCGCCAACCATGCACAACACTTCGAAACACTTGAAGCCGTGTTGAAGCGCTGTGAAGAAAGGGGACTGAACGTAAAAGGGGATAAATGTGAATTCCTGCTGGATGAAATCGATTTCCTTGGATACCGCCTCACGAAGAATGGCATCGCTCCACAATCTAAGAAAATTGAAGCCGTACGAAAAGCACCTGCACCAACCTCAATCCAGGAACTACGAGCCTACCCTGGAATGATCAACTACTATTCCAAATTTCTACCCAACATATCACACCGTCTTGCACCACGATACGATTTACTAAAGAAAGGAAGCACCTGGAGATGGACATCAGCTGAGCAATCAGCCTTCGACGATTCAAAATCGTGTTTAATGTCCACGGAGCTACTGGTTCATTTCGACCCCAACATCCCTGTTGTCGTTACCTGCGATGCCTCACCAAGAGATTCTTTCGCACCATTTCAACAATGGGAATGAACAACCTATCGCATTTGCTTCCAGATCGTTGGATAAAGCAGAACGAAATTACTCCCAACTGGACAAACAAGCGTTATCTATCATTTTTGGATTACGAAAATTTCACAAATACGTTTTTGGACGACATATTACGATCAACACCGACCATAAGCCACTATTGGGTCTTTTCGGAGAAAACAAACCATTACCTGACCACGCATCATCGCGAGTACAGAGATGGGCGGTCATTCTGAGCGCATACGACTACCAACTGAAACACGCCCCAGGTCAACGCAACAACGCAGATGCACTCAGTCGTCTACCACTGCCTGAAGTAGCAGCACCTACGCCGTTTCCTGAAGATCTTCACCAGATCTTCCATGTCATCGACAACCTACCCATCTCCAGTACCACCATCGCATCGGAAACCACCACCAACCCTGTACTTCGTCAGGTGTATCAAATCGTTGCACATGGTCATCCATGGCCCACTACAATTAGCGAACAACTTAGACCCTATTTCGCATGCAAGCTCGAATTGAGCATCGACAATGGATGCCTGTTGTGGGGTACGCGTATCATTGTTCCAACGTCTCTTCAACGGGATATTCTTTCACTCATCCATGAGGATCACATCGGAATCGTTCGGATGAAAATGCTTGCCAGAAGTTACGTGTGGTGGCCCAAAATTGATATGGATATCGAATTCTGTGCGAAATCGTGTGCCAATTGCCAGAGTTTTAGGAACGTACCCGCTCACTCACCCCTACAATCATAGAACTGGCCAACCAAACCCTGGAGTCGTCTTCACATTGATTTCGCTGGCCCATTCTTAGGTCATATGTTCTTAATTATTGTGGATGCGCACTCTAAATGGCTAGAAATTCACATTATGAAACGGATTACCTCAGCGGATACTATTTTTCAACTTCGTCATGTGTTCGCAACTCATGGATTACCCGATAAAATTGTTTCGGACAATGGTCCATCGTTTGTCAGCGAAGAGTTTCAAAATTTCCTTCGGTTCAACGGCATAGAACACATCAAATCGACACCATACCACCCATCTACAAATGGCCTCTGAAAGAGCAGTTGCCACCTTCAAGTCGGCGATGAAGAAAATGAACAATGGTAGTGTTCCTGAACGCGTAAACAGATTTCTTCTGAAATACAGATCAACGCCACAAACAACTACAGGCCTCACCCCAGCTGAACTGTTGCTTGGTAGAAAATTAAAGACTCGTTTGGATTTAATTCATGATCAGGTGCGCAAAACTATTGAAAAGAATTTGGACTGTCAGAAAACTTACCATGACAAACATTCTCAGTTTAGAGACTTTACCATTAATGACAATGTTTTTGTTAAAAACCAAGGCAATACCAATCCATCTGACCCAAAATTTTTGCCTGCCAAAATTGTTGCGAAAACAGGTCCCATGTCTTACAGAGTTCAAATGTATGAAACTGATCAAGTTAAACGCTTTCATGCAGATCACATTATCCCAACTCATGCTGATCTCGATACTGGGGCATCTCTTTCTAAAGAGGGGGAAGGGAAATAGACACTGAACAAATGGGTATGAGTAATGCAATGAATAGCAAACCAGTTGACTTGGCAGATCAGTCAACACAACCCACGTCTACTACTTCTACCACAGATGAGTCAGCAGATGATGAAAACAGTCTGATGCCGACCACATCTGAAAGTAATGTTCGAACCACACCAGTGTTGAGAAGATCAAACAGAACAATTAAACCACCGGAAAAGTTAACTTTGTAATTTTACCATGACCATTTGAACCACTTATCTTTATAATTTGTTATGTGACCTTGTTTCGTCACTTGTTCTTTATCTCTCATCAAACAACTTCTAAATTTATGATAGTCGGTAAGAAACTCACCCATCAAATAACTATTAATAATTTTGCAGAGAAAATCAGCAACACCTTACTTTATGAGATATATATTCACCTTAACTTTTATTTCTGTATTAGCATTATTTAAGGTTGGGGGAATGTAATGTATTAAAAAATTAATAATGAATGAATGAATGTACGAATGACGAGTCACTTTTGTAACTCTTGTGACTGTATGAAACCTTTGGTGAAAAGAGCAACGTCTTCCGTTGTAAATAGAAAACGAATAAGCTGTGTTTTGTGTTCCATTGATTTATATCTCTTTTTATCATCACCATCTTACCAAAAATACAACAGACGTGTTCATCTGATATTTTATCCAAAGATCACATTTTGCACTGACTAGTTTTGAATGAAAAGGACAGAATTGTATCACAATTGATGGTGGGCAGTTAGGTAGAATATTCTTCTATTCTGCCTGCCAGATCAATTGTACCCACACAAAACTAAGCGTAACCTTTAAGGTTTATTGTCTCTTAGATGACTTAAGCAGGAACTAATCACAAAAAACAACAAAGAATTGAGTAGCAACAACTTTATTCATTCCTTAGACATTTAAAAAATGTCTAAAAGATTTGTCAACTTTCTTGTCACATTTTGACTTCAAAACTGTCCAAGACAGTGATGATTGAACGCCATGTAAAAAGTAAAAGTTCATTACATAATGAATAAATGCATTTTCCTGGAACCAAAAACATGGTATTGGTAATTGAATAAAGTCATCTTGGGGGGGGAGGAGGAATTGAGCTTTTATATAGCGCAATATCCGCTTTACAAAAGGTCCCTGACCAACAGCAACACGTCGATTGAGACACGACGCCTGTTAGGCGATATTACAATTTTTTCCAACAGAGACAATGCTGTTAACGGCCAGGTACTCATTTTACATCTGAGTCAGGTAAGAGAATGTGAGTAAAGAGTCTTTTCCAAGGACTCAACTATGCACCGAGCGAGGCTCAAACTCAGGACCTTCTGATCCGAAAGCGAGTGTCATACCACAATAATTACTATAACAATAATAAACAATAAACATTCCTCAATCAACAGGTTTTTTCACACTCCTGAGAAACTATCTCTTCCAGACTTGAATGGTTTGCACAGGACACCATTGATATCTAAAATTATAACACGATGTTGAGATACAAATCTATATAAATTTCAAGCACACAAAACAACTAAGTTAGAAAATGTCATGGCTATAAACCATTCACACCATAGAAAAAATGAAAATGACATCACTCAGCCCTTTGCTTTTGTTTCTAGACGCCATTTTGGTGGTTACTTCTCTCTAAATTATATCAATCAGACTTAAACGTTCACGGTCACATGTAGTTTTGTATGTTGGTACATTATATCCCTCTGGCCGATGTGAGTTGTTTTTTTTTAGCGAAAGGTATAGAATCAATAATGTATTAGTAGAATAAATGAAATAATACCTTGACCAAACTGTTCAAACCGAGAGCTGTGACTACTGCACCTGTTGTTGCCATTACATAAGACACCCCAAGCTGGCTGGAATTATAGAAATTTAGAAGGAAAAAAAGTTATATTGATCATTCATTTTCTAAAATAAGTTTCTACAGGGTTTTTTTTCCTAAAAGGCTTCAATATTCATTCTTACAAATTACATGGTTTGTTTCAAATGAAAAGAAAAAAAATACTTAAAATCTGCACATTTCTGCACCCTTGAAATTTAATTTCTATTTTTAAAAAGATTTTTTTTCTCTTAGATTAAGACAATGATAAACAACAAATCCCTGTACTAAAACTTACTTTACTGTTATTGGAGAATCTCCACTGCGGTTGGTATAATTGACGATTGCATTGAAAGACTGATTAAACCACTGCCAAAACAGCACAGCAGGAGTTGTTCTGAAACATTAGATATCAAAATAAAAGAGATTAAAAAATGAAAACATGGTTTTTAAAAAAATCTTACTTACCTCCTCTAAAGAGTATAGAATATTGTACTTTTGGGAGGAAAAAAAAAAACAAAGACAAGAAAGCACGAGAACAAATAAAACTGCTTTTTTTCACTTTAATTATTGTTTGACTGAGTTCACCCCCTATGAAGTCTCAGGAGAATTCGTAACAAGTCAGAGGTCATCTTAATCATTGATATTTGAAAAATAAAATTTCCTACCAAAATGAAAAACTTAAGTGTGTGGCCACTGTACCATAGAATAATTAAATATTACTTGTAAAAGGTCATCATACAGCCTGTGATAGTCATGTTCATCGGCACTTGAGCTGACATTCTTCCCAAAATAAACATTTTCTCCTTTGTGTCAGGATGAAATGCTGAATCATACAAATTTTTGGCTTGCCACAATTCATCCTCAGATAGGTTTTGAATCAACTCTCCTTTTCTGTAAATAAAAATAAAATATGAATAAAATATTGTGTTTGAATAGCAATAACATTTTTTTTAAAATTTCATTTAATTTGACGATATTATTGAACACTTTAATAAAAACTGCTAATACTTTTTACATTATGACGATATATCTTTAGACATATATTACTAGACTTCAAAGTAAGATATTTTTCTAAATATTATGAACAATTTATACGAAGGCATAACAAAATACTAAAATTTAATTCCTGGCAAATATTAGCAGCTAATGAAGCTCACTTAAATCAGGAGCAAATTGGTCGATAAGATTTGATTGATAGCTCTAATTTGAAAGTTCTTAAGTATTAATTATACCCAAGCTTTTAGTCACATTTATTTCTTTAACCATGACAATACTCCATTTTTGTTTAAACATCATTGGAATAGCATCCAACAATCCAAGATATAATCATCCACTTGTTACAAATGGAACACAAGATTTTTACATTTTGATGCACCATTTTAATGATCACTTTCTTGATGCCAGACATACTGCAAGGAATAAACCCGGATTGTGCCAGGTTTCAGGATAAATCAATTCAAAACAGATTCGGGCCAATGATTTGGAACAACAAAGACATGTTGATTGATCAATTTTGAGAGAATTGTACAAAACAGGATATTTTGATTGGCTGAAAAATGATCTTTCAGTAAGACGAAAGCTCAACCACATGTGGTATGAATGATCAATAAACCAGGAGAATTGAAGTGATAGAGTGGTCAACTGTTTGGCCAA
>NW_027623434.1:0-10016 GCF_034508935.2 Berghia stephanieae
CATCAATTTCCTTTCACTTTCTGGAAAATGTCATTATGAAAAATGCGTGTACTTCCCACATGTACAATGAAACAATAATTTGAAAGGGAATCTCTTAAAGAATTTCGGAAAACAATAGTGTCTATTATGACGCTCCAATCTCAGCATCTCTTTACATACCTCGCATTCAAGAATAATGGTACATCTCATTACAAAGTCATGCATTGTTACACCATGCAGACATCTCATCATTACAACGTGTTTCATTGTTCACCATACAGACATATCATCTGCAAAGTCTTGCATTGTTACACCATAAAGACATCTCATCAATACAGACATCTCATAGAAAATTCTGTACTATTATCTTCAGTCACGTTCATTCCTGCCAAATTCGGAAAGAACATAAAAACAACAACACAATTTTTAAAATATTTAGGCCAGAGAATTCTTCCTCCAAACATCTATCTTATAAAATGACCCTTATCTCAAACCTGGGACTTCGTTGAAGGCTTCCTTCCTTGACCCGGGTTTGAACAAATAAATTTGGACAACATGATGGTCATTTCAATCGATTGATATTGGAGGGACTATTTTCTGGCCTAAATTCTTTTTTTATTCTCTCTGAATACCACAACAACATCATCATCATCATTATCATCATCATCATCATCATCATCATCATCATCATCAACATCATCATCATCGTCATTGCCTTTTTCACCCTGGGTCAGGGTATAGGCCACAGACAAGCAGTTTCCAACATAGATAGATCTTATAGAGAAAAAAAAACATTCCTATCCTCTTCACACGTGTCTCTTTATCCAATCACGATAATTTTACCCATCATTCAACAGCCTCATGTCCCAGTGTCAGAATTTTCCATAGTCTCTTCGTTTGTAGGAAATGCCCAGTGTTCATAGGACAATAGGACGAACCATTATTGTCGTGGCAGTCGTGTTTATTATGTGTCTGTGTCTGTGCGTGTGTGTGCTTGCCATATCCATGCCTCCTTCTTTTGACATCATCAATCACGTGATTGAAGTGTGTTCGTGATTGCTTGTAGTAGACAATAGATGCTCTCGCCCAATGAATAAATGGTCGGGTATCATAGCAGTTTGCTTTTGTTTTCAAACGACACCTCAAATATTATTCCAACAACCTGCTATCTCTATCTATCAAATAGAGCAGACGAGTCACCACCTACTCTTCCAGTTCCAAACTCATTGAAAGTGTGTGTGTCTCACCAGTCTTTTAGAGGTCTAATAATGAACAGATGACATATTGAATCATAAGGAGGCATAACTATTTAGTAGCAGAATATGTACGGAGATTCTTAGATTACTGGACGTCCAAGAGCGATGGCAGATGATATTTATAACACGACCAGCATTTGTTAAGATTGCTGGAGGTCCAAGAGCGATGGCAGATGATATTTATAACACGACCAGCATTTGTTAAGATTGCTGGAGGTCCAAGAGCGATGGCAGATGATATTTATAACACGACCAGCATTTGTTAAGATTGCTGGAGGTCCAAGAGCGATGGCAGATGATATTTATAACACGACCAGCATTTGTTAAGATTGCTGGACGTCCAAGAGCGATGGGAGATGATATTTATAACACGACCAGCATTTGTTAAGATTGCTGGACGTCCAAGAGCGATGGGAGATGATATTTATAACACGACCAGCATTTGTATAGTCTAGAAAATAATAAGATGCCATCACTCTGAAACCAAAAGATCAATTACACAAGGTATGTAACCGATTCTACGGAATAGTGGTTTTACACTTCCAATGAGAGTGGAATCAGTTTATTGACATCCCACGTTTGTTTCCAATTGAATCATTGAATCTTTAGACTACAGTCAGACACACAACCTCCTGAAACACCCACATGCACAAGATTGTCAAATTAAGAGAACCAGACATGAGTGATTGTGATGAAGGAGAAGAAGACGCCGACGATATAGATGGAAGGAAATTGAAGCCGCTCAGCTCTTGTCTTTATTTAGACAACTATTTTTATGATTATTTCTCATTAAATTATATCAATCAGACTTATAAACGATAAAGGTTAAACATCGTTGTGTGCGTTGGGACGTTTTGTGTGGCTAGTGGATGTTGTGAGTGTTGTACCTAAATGCATAGCATCAATACTGCCAGACCCGCAACGGCAAAAGAGTTTTTTTGGGTTTTTTTTTTTTTTTTTTTTTGGCCTGGTGCCACACGAACATCTCCAGACTAAACTGTATGGACCCCTGACAGATCTGAGGAAGAAACGGCGTTCTTCACCAACAATACATTCAAACATGAAGGGGAGCGAAGAAGAAGAAGAAGAAGAAGAAGAAGAAGAAGAAGAAGAAGAAGAAGAAGAAGAAGAAGAAGAAGAAGAAGAAGAAGAAGAAGAAGAAGAAGAAGAAGAAGAAGAAGAAGAAGAAGAAGAAGAAGAAAAAAGAAGAAGAAGAAGAAGAAGAAGAAGAAGAAGAAGAAAGAAGAAGAAGAAGAGAAGAAGAAGAAGAAGAAGAAGAAGAAGAAAAGAAGAAGAAGAAGAAGAAGAAGAAGAAGAAGAAGAAGAAGAAAGAAGAAGAAGAAAAGAAGAAGAAGAAGAAAAGAAGAAGAAGAAGAAGAAAGAAGAATGAAGAAAAGAAGAAGAAGAAAAGAAGAAGAAAGAAAAGAAGAAGAAGAAGAGAAGAAGAAAGAAGAAGAAGAAGAAGAAGAAGAAAGAAGGAAGAAGAAGAAGAAGAAGAAGAAGAAGAAGAAGAAGGAGAAGAGAAGAAGAGAAGAAGAAGAAGAGAAGAAGAAGAAGAAGAAGAAGAAAGAAGAAGAAGAAGAAGAAGAAGAAGAAGAAGAAGAAGAAGAAGAAAGAAAAGAAAGAGAAGAAGAAGAAGAAGAAGAAGAGAAGAAGAAGAAGAAGAAGAAAGAAAGAAGAAAAGAAGAAAGAAGAAGAAGAAGAAGAAGAAGAAGAAGAAGAAAGAAGAAAAAGAAAAGAAGAAAGAAAGAAGAAAAGAAGAAGAAGAAGAAAGAAGAAGAAGAAGAAGAAGAAGAAGAAGAAGAAGAAAGAAGAAGAAAGAAAGAAGAAGAAGAAGAGAAAAGAAGAAGAAGAAGAAGAAGAAGAAGAAGAAGAAGAAGAAGAAAGAAGAAGAAGAAGAAGAAGAAGAAGAAGAAGAAGAAGAGAAGAGAAGAAGAAGAAGAAAGAAGAAGAAGAAGAAAGAAGAGAAGAAGAAGAAGAAGAAGAAGAAGAAGAAGAAGAGAAGAAGAAGAAGAAGAAGAAGAAGAAGAAGAAGAAGAAGAAGAGAAGAAGAGAAAGAAGAAGAAGAAGAGAAGAAGAAGAAGAGAAGAAGAAGAAGAAGAAGAAGAAGAAAGAAGAAGAAGAAGAAGAAGAAAAGAAGAAGAGAAGAAGAGAAGAAGAGAAGAGAAAGAAGAAAGAAGAAGAAGAAGAAAGAAGAAAGAAGAAGAAGAAGAAGAAGAAGAAGAAGAAGAAGAGAAGAAGAAGAAGAAGAAGAAGAAGAAGAAAAGAAGAAGAAGAGAGAGAAGAAAGAAGAAGAAGAAAGAAGAAGAAGAAGAAGAAGAAGAAGAAGAAGAAGAAGAAGAAGAAGAAGAAGAAGAAGAAGAGAAGAAGAAGAAGAAGAAGAAGAAGAAGAAAGAAAGAAGAAGAAGAAGAAGAAAGAAAAGAGAAGAAGAAAGAAGAAGAAGAAGAAGAAGAAGAAAGAAGAGAAGAAGAAGAAGAAGAAGAAGAAGAAGAAGAAGAAAGAAAGAGAAGAAAGAAGAAGAAGAAGAAGAAGAAGAGAAGAAGAAGAGAAGAAGAAGAAGAAGAAGAAGAAAGAAGAAGAAGAAGAAGAAGAAGAAGAAGAAGAAGAAGAAGAAGGAAGAAGAAGAAGAAGAAGAAGAAGAAGAGAAGAAGAAGAGAAAAATGGACTTAACGAATTTTGAAAAACCAGCATTCAGTCCTATCCGTGGCGGTGGGGAATAAATAAAATGAAAGACGTTCTAGAAATTTCAAAGTTCGGATTCCTCGTCAATTTTATTTGACATTCAATTTCAGGACAACTTCAAGACAACATTTCAACGTGAAAGAGGAATGGATGTCGATGTGGAACCAAGACAGCCCCAGGGGAGGCGACATCATACCCGACCCAACAGAAAGAACACCTGGCTTTCTCTGCAATAGCCGAAAATGCTGGGTCACCTCCAACCGCATTTTGACAGGACATGGCAGAACAGCAGCTAACATGCATAGATGGAATCTGAGAGAATCAGATGTATGCCGTCATTGCCAAGGAGGCCCTGAAACAATGGACCACATCGTCATCCACTGCCCAGCGACAAGCCTATCAGGAGGCTACGAGACAGCCTATAAGGCAGGAAAAGAATTTGAAGAATGGATTAAAAGATTCAAAATAGAGGTGTAGCCATTCGATACTACTAATTTCAGGAGTTCGATACATCCCCATATACATAATGCCATATTGAGACGATCTGTCACATATAATCTACTTCCGGTCCCATAATATGTTCATTAGCAATTCGTGGCGATCAACGAGTGACGTAAGACAAGTATCTATTTCTGTATGGCGCCAGCCTTAGCCCTGATTAGTGTTCTAGTTTTCAATGTAATTGGAGACTTTGTTATTTCATAATGGCTACGCGTGGGGCATGGAGACAGCGATTGTTGATCACATCTTTCCTTACTTATTAACACGTCTGGTCTGAATTTCATCTCACAATATTGTGTGGGTAGATCACACCGAAGTCAACAATAGGTAGAATGAAGATGACTTCACTGAAGTCTTTGTTATAGTTTTTTGCCATCCATCTTTATGAGTAATTCTCACTAGCTGTATTAACCAGACTATAGATATAATGAAGTTGACATCACTCAGGTCTTTATCCTTGTTTGTTGCAATCCATGTTTATGAGTAATTGGATTCACTCGTCTGATGTCACGTCGCCCAGCAACGGCGAGCAGCCTGGTTCTAAACAAAGAAAATTGCTACTTTTTATTCTTCATGCTGGCTAGAACTTTTCATATGTCTTGTGATCAGAGAATGTATAAAAGTCAAAACATGATCATATTTATAATGTTTTTGTCCTCTGGATACACTTTAATGCTCGTCGGAGAAATATTTCATAAGGGCGTCCGCCATTGTTCCGATAGTTTAGAGCCAGTTACGAAGTAACTATGCGTCACTACGAGGGAAGTGACGTCACGACTGTTGAAGCGAATTACGGATTACTTGTTGTGTTTCTATATTATCTCTAGTTATGAATGTGAACATCAAGGCAGAATGACAATGCTATCCCACTCTGGAAAAAAAAAACACATTTAAAAATTTGGCCAGAAAACTCGTCCTTCAAATATCGATCGATTTAAATGACTCTCATCTTGGCAAAAACTCTCAAACCTGGGGCTCTCATCTTGGCAAAAACTCTCAAACCTGGGGCTTCGCCGAAGCCCCGGGTTTGAGAGTTTTTGCCAAGATGAGAGTCATTTAAATCGATCGATAATTGAAGGACGAGTTTTCTGGCCAATTTTTTTAATATAAGTTTTTTTAGAAGACGACAGAATGGTCTATATTTGTACAAAATGTATTGAGATAGCGTTCAGAATACAAATACTCTTCAACAGTCGTAACGTCACTTCCTTCCTATTGACGCATGGTAACTTAGTAACACTGGCTCTAAACTATCCGAACAATGGCGGACGTCCGTATGAAATATTTCTCCGGCGAGCATCAAGGGTATCCATAGGGGAAAAAAAAACAACATAAATTTGATCATGTTTTGACTTTTACACATTCTGATCACAAGGCATATGAAAAGTTCTAGCCAGCATGAAAAATAAAAAGTAATGATTTTCTTTGTTTAGAACCAAGATGGCCGCCGTTGCCGGGCGGCGCGACATCAGACTATTGAATCGTATTCAACCATGTCAGGGTTTGTGGTCAGTTCTACAGACGTCTTCAAATCGTCCCCACGTCCTTCATATAATTGAGTTGTCTGATACAAACAGGAATCAATGTCGGGCGTATGTAAATTTGTGTCCCATTCTCTCAAAACGGTATGCTGTCCAAATCTGCCTACTTCGTGAGAACTAGAAACACTAACAAAGAGCTCACATCGTAAGCTTATAGATCCTGTGCGCTTGGCTTGGATGTTCACAACATTGCCATCCGAAAGTATAACGGACCAACACACAAAACTTTGTGTAACCATGATCGTTTATAGTCTGATTCATACAGTTTAGTGAGAAGTATTCATAAACGTGCACGGCAAAAACAATAACAAAGACCTGAGTGACGTCAACTTTATTCTTTCTATAGATAGTATGCAGATGACGTCACTCAGGCCTTTGTTATGGTTTTTGCCATCCGCGTTAGTGAGTTGTTCTCACTAAACTGTATTAACCAGACTATAAAAGTGCATGGTTACACAGAGTTTGTGTGTTGGACCGTTATACTTCCGGATGGCAATGTTGTGAACTCCTTGGCCAACCGCATTCTATCTATAGAAACAATAATAAAGAGCTCACATGCGCTTGGCTAAGAAGCTCACAACATTGCCATCCGGAAGTATAACGGACCAACACACAAATCTATTTGTAACCTTGAACGTTTATAGTCTGGTTGAAACACTATAGTGAGAATTACTCATAAACGCGGCAAAAAACAATAACAAAGACCCGGATGACGTCAACTTCATTATATATATATATATATATATATATATATATATATATATATATATATATATATATATATATATATATACATATATATATATAGATATTATGCGCTTGGCTAAGAAGCTCATAACATTGCCATCCGGAAGTATAACGGATCAACACACAAAACTGTGTGTATCCATGAACGTTTATAGTCGGGTTAATACAGTTCAGTGAGCATTACTCATGAACGCGGATGGCAAAAAACAATAACAAAGACATGAGTGACGTCATCTTCGAACTATCTATAGATAGAATGCGCTTGGCCTAGGAGTTCACAACATTGCCATCCGGAAGTATAGATAGTATGCAGATGACGTCACTCAGGCCTTTGTTATTGTTTTTGCCATCCGCGTTTGTGAGTTGTTCTCACTAAACTGTATTAACCAGACTATAAAAGTTCATGGTTACACAGAGTTTGTGTGTTGGTCCGTTTACTTCCGGATGGCAATGTTGTGAACTCCTTAGCCAAGCGCATTCTATCTATAACGGACCAACACACAGACTCTGTGTCACCATGAACTTTTATAGTCTGGTTAATACAGTTTAGTGAGAACAACTCACAAACGCGGATGGCAAAAACAATAACAAAGGCCTGAATGACGTCATCTGCATACTATCTATAGGGTGCGAGAACGAAATAGAAAAAGTACAATGCCATTGCAATACGAATGGGCACGATCTATATTACATTTACATGTGCTCGGGTCATTGGTCACATTGGAATATGTGCTCATAATGACCAACATAGTGAAAAGTGTTCACAGTTTGAGAAATATCCAATGTTACAATTGGGCATTTTATTTTGCTCAGCATGACTCATGGGTATGTTTACAACTTTCATGAACAAAGCAGCGTGCTTAGGTACATTGAGACCAATCGTTGTCCAGCAACAAATCATGTGATCGATGACTAGGTTGGACGAAAACATGAATATAGATCGCTCCCTTTAGACATCAGAAATATCAACAACAAAAATTACAAGCAACAAGAACAAGACCTTAAGTTAAGTCTTGCCAAGTTTAATTTTTTTTTAAAGTTTTATTAATTTAGAAACTGTGCTGGTTATAGATAGAATGCGCTTGGCCAAGGAGTTCACAACATTGCCATCCGGAAGTAGAACGGACCAACACACAAACTCTGTGTAACCATGAACTTTTATAGTCTGGTTAATACAGTTTAGTGAGAACAACTCACAAACGCGGATGGCAAAAACAATAACAAAGGCTGAGTGACGTCATCTGCATACTATCTATACCAAAGTCGTTTAAAAATCACCATAGCAAAGGTTTCCAAAATTGCGTCTTGTATTTGCAGTATATTGTTAGTCGTTTGGGGAGGGGGCGTCCTGATAACTCAGTTGGTAGAGCACTCGCTTCACACCCAAAGGGTCCAAGATCGATCCCGGATGCAGTCGAGATTTTTTCTGACCCTCCTGTCCACCCACCAGTGATTTGGCTGAAAGTAATTTTGCCTTTGCGTTAGACTAGCGTCCTATCCAAAGGATAGCAAGCAATTGCTATTGTCCGGTTCACGCTATAGAAACAGGGATAAACTCCGGATCCTTGAGCCGAATGGCTCTGAAGGATTTTGTTTTGTTTTTTTCAAGTGTGAAAAGTTCCCAGTCTAGTATGAAAACAAATGACGATCGGGATAAAATATGGAATAGATAGATCGAAGTTGACATCACTCCGATCTTTGTTATTGTTTTTTTTTGTTTTGTTTTTTTTGCCATCCACATTTGTGAGTAATTCTCACTAAACAAAATTAACCTGACTATAAACGTGCATGGATACACACACTTTTGTGTGTTGGTCCTTTATACTTCCGGATGGCAATGTTATGAGCTTCTTAGCCAAGCGCATACTATCTAAAGCTTTTACTATTCACAATGTTAGTATGCGCTTGGCTTGGAAGCTGACAACATTGCCATTCGGAAGTATAACGGACCAATACACCAAACTATGTGCAACCATGAACTTTTATAGTCTGATTCATACTGTTTAGGACGGGGACGCCTCGACTGCCTCCCTAAATTGTCACGTTAAAATACTTGGTACACTGTTTTTGTTTAATCATCTTAACAACGCCACTATCACATTATCTCATTCGCCTGTAGTGTTTCATTCATCATGTTTTGTTAGTTAAAAAAGGGAAAACCCGAAACGTCCATATTACATGTTTTCGTATATAAAATTGAAGCGTACATTCAATTTCACAGTGTTATTTAATACTTAGTAAAAGAATTAGACCAGTACTTTCAAGAAGATTCTTTTTCATCATGCAGGAAAAGTTGTCAGGATTGGAGAATTTTTGAAATGTCGTGTAATCTAGATTGATGGTCATATCATTGAAATCGGGGTCAAGTTCGTATCAAATTTTAATTTTAGAATAATACCCCACAAAACTGGTCTCGTCTTCTGAATAAACACGTATTTAAAAATTTGGCCTTCAAATATCGATCGATTTAAATGACTCTCATCTTGGCAAAAACTCTCAAACCTGGGGCTCTCATCTTGGCAAAAACTCTCAAACCTGGGGCTCTCATCTTGGCAAAAACTCTCAAACCTGGGGCTTCGCCATCTAGATTGATGGTCATATCATTGAAATCGGGGTCAAGTTCGTATCAAATTTTAATTTTAGAATAATACCCCACAAAACTGGTCTCGTGCTCTGAATAAACACGTATTTAAAAATTTGGCCAGAAATCTCGTCCTTCAAATATCGATCGATTTAAATGACCCTCATCTCGACTAAAACTCTCAAGCCTGGGACTTGAGATGGAAGACTTCGCGAAGTCCCAGGTTTGAGAGGTTTTTGAAAAGATGAGGATAGTTTAAATCGATCAATATTTTAAGGACGAGTTTTCTGGCCAAACTTTTAAATATTGGTTGTTTTTTTTTCCGGAGTACGAATTTTAACTGGTAAATCCTTTATGGATTCGTGATTATTTTTTTTCAAAAGTGTCATCTTTCAAAAATGTTACAGTGAAAATTATCTGATGCAGACATCGGCTGGAAAAAACGGTCGCCTCACCTAATTTTGTGTTCAGAGATTGATGAGGTAAAACTAAGTGCCCTGGTTAAAACCAAATGCATTAAAAAAATTTGGCCAGAAAACTCGTCCTTCAAATATAAATCGATTACATTGAATGAACCTCATCTTATCAAAAAAAACATTATTCAAACTTGGGACTTAAATGAAAAATTCAGGGAATTCCCAGGTTTGAGAGTTTTTGCCAAGATGAGAGTCATTTAAATTGATCGATGTTTGAAGGGCGAGTTTTCTGGACAAAATTTTAAATATGGG
>NW_027623435.1:0-12500 GCF_034508935.2 Berghia stephanieae
GGGTTTTTGTGGGTGGGGGGGAAAAATATTGGTGTGCATCCGTAGGCGTTCATTAGACACAGTGAAACTGGTGAATAAAGGCCCTATTGAAAGTTAAAATAATCTAGAGGTATAATTTCATTTGCTGCCATTAAATCAGACCATAAAAACTATGGAAGAATTCTGATGGGTATTCCTCATCATATCATCCACTTTCATTGTTCATCAATGACTCCAAGTCTGCAACGATCACCTCCCTTAGAAGTCTTCTCATACTTAATATTGTCACAGTTATCTCTGAACCACAATATACATCACATAGTGTTTTTACTATCAGAAAACAGTATCATTATAAAATATAAACTTTGAAAATTGACCTTCTTTGCACACATTTGATGCCACCTTTTAGAATTGCTCATATGCACACATGTCTTAAAAGAAAACCAAGGTATTTTTCACTGTCTGTAACAATTTTAAAAATATTTTTCTGGCTTGAAGTTTAAATTGAAATATATAGTTTAATGGAGAAAAATACAATCTAGTCAATCACCTCTCTCTTGTCTGCAGAACCATATCCACATAGTTGTCCATTTTCGCAACCCAATAAAAGCATCTTTCCTTCACTTCAATTCTCGATCACCTGAAAAAAATAAAATTAGCAATTTCAATTGATGAATAAATTTATGTAGCGCAGTTGCATTGACAACATCATACAGCAATGATGTCAAGTCAACAGAGGCAATAGTTATCACAGATCATACTTGAACTCTTTTGCTTTTTTTTTATTACTATTGTTATTTTTTTTTCCAATCATGCTCCAAATGAACCATTTAGACCATAGTAAGGCCTATATGCTAAATCCCTCTTCATTAGAAAACACCTCTTTTACAGACATTCGAAGATTGACACCATCCGCACTATACAAATGTTGCGCCTATCTGATGTTGAAGCTGCAAAATGTGGATTGGATTAGAATGATAATGGCAACGGGCTAGGATATTGGTCAGTACTGGACCAATGTTGCTAGCACCGTTGTCAGTACTGACGATGTACCTTAGCCCTTGTTCCTCTGTGCTGACGACTATCTTTCTAACGCCCATTTGTTTATGTTTGATTATTCGTTTAGTTACTCCCAACATTCTTTGATAGATCAGGTTATGGTCAGTCCTGACCTTTAGCCCCACCCCTACAGAGTAGCTATTGGTCAGTACTGAGCGGTGGACAAATGAATACTTCATCTAAATCTTTAAACTTTTTTTACTGACTTAAGAATCGCAAGTAGCGAAAAAAACCCCAAAAAAAAAAAACAAAAAAAAACCCCCCAAATAAACACATCACCACCTGTCACCATTGCTGAGTAAAATAACAACACAAACAAACAATACTTGGGTTGGAAATCTTATGAAAAAGACTATTCATAGAAGATCAACGGTAACAGACTTAACATTATGGCTTGATCAAAAACACTGCCATTTTGGCCAGGAAATATTCTACAAATCACATGGTGCTAATGTATTTATTATTCCAGGTCATTTCAACCTACTAAAAAATAATTATTTGTGCATCTGGTACTTGACAGAACTTTCCAAGATAAGAAAATGAAAAAGTAAAAAAGGACGTTCAAAATAAAAACAGATATTTTCAGCAGATTTTTGACAAATTGAATAAAAAAAAGACCAAAATTTATTTATTTTAAATCGACATTTTCACAAATGAGCAATAGATTTGTGCCTTTTGAACCCATTCTATTTAAAAGAAGTCTTGACAGACTAATTTTTAGTTGTAATGAACGATATTTATTGATATACAGTCAACGTAGCCGTTTGCTATCGCTGACCGTCTGATCGAGATTCAGCCGCGAACTGAGGATGACGTGGCAGAGGGCAGAATTTGTGTTATTTACAGTCTATGGTGTAGTGAATATATGAATTAATGGTCAAAATATTTTTAATGTATAGAAAAATGGACAAGCTATCAAGCGATTTTCTTATGTTCTTGTATTTTCTCGAATTCTGTCAAAATCAACTTTTTTTTCTTTACCTTCAAATTTTACGACTTTAAACAAGTCCAATTGAACTAAAATTTTGTGGACTATTTTCATATTCACATACATGAGTTAGCAAAATTATTTCCATTCACTGTTAATTCTAGATAATCCCAAATCTTACTCATGTTACAAATTGAAAAGAAGATATTTAAATAAGAAGAAAAAAGAGCAAAACAAAAAAACAAATAAAATCAAAACAGAATCCAAAATCCACTCAGCAACGACAGGCTATTGGTCAGTACTGTCCAATGTGCCATGCCTGTGGGTCAGTACTGACCAATAGCCACTTCGATGACAAGAAATATATTGGTAAATAATGAAGATACCTATAGAGCTTTAGGGCAGTTGGAGTCGGACTATCTGTTTATTGCAATGAAAAGTAAAATTGCATTCTATCACGTTATAAGTGCTGATATTACTTTCCAAAGCCACTCACTCACTGCTTGGTGGACAATGGTTCGGAAAAAATATGACTAATTGCAGAATATCTTTCACTATCAGGTTATTCACTTGACATTTATTTGTTATATTCTTTGGTGCCATTGAGAAAAGCGCACTGGAATTGATGATTTGCAAATATTCGGTTTGCTTTTTTTCTTCCTTCTGTAGCTATGTTTCTGTAGCTATGTTTCTTGCTCTGTAGCTATGTTTCTGTAGCTATGTTTCTGTAGCTATGTTTCTTCCTTCTGTTGCTATGTTTCTTCCTTCTGTAGCTATGTTTCTTCCTTCTGTAGCTATGTTTCTTGCTTCTTTTTGATAATGAAGGGTCTACACCATAAACATTCATTTCTTCATTATTATCATTGTCCAATGCTACTTACTCATTCCAGAATTAGCTGGTCCTAAATCAATGGAATTTTCGGGAATGCCTAGACAGCAGGAATTGACATCACCACTCTCTGCTGCAAGGTATCCAGACACTTTTGTTGCCCAACATCCCATAGTTTTTGCTGTTCCATCTCTGCTACAATTACAATATTGCGACCCTTGTCAACAATACATGCATCCAAAATAGCTGAGGGAAAAAAAAAGGGAAGGAAATCTAAAACAATGCCTTTGCATACCAATATCAGTAAAACAAATGATAAAATGCTAGTGGTCAAAAGATTTAGAAATGGGCTGCTGAACACTAAAACCATTATATGATAGACGAGATCAATAAGATCAAAGAAAGATCCAATAAATAATCCATCCTGATGTCTATTCTGAGACGCTTAAAAGTCCCACAATGACAATACCATGGATCTCAAAGGGATCTGATGTAAACAAATGAATATCATATATCAAAAATCTAGCTGAAGAAAAAAAAAAAAACAAACAAAAGACTTGACATTTATATAGCACAATATCCCTTAATGTGCTCAAAGTGCTTTAAAGGGGTCCCTAGCCACTTAGGACAGGACATGACGCCCTGTAAGGCGAGATTATGAACTTTTTTTTTTCGACAGAGATAACACTGTTAATGGCCAGTACTCATTTTACACCTGATATGTGAGAGAATGTGATAAAGAGTCCTTTTCCAAGGACTAAACTTAACGCTACTCAGAGCAGGCCCCAAACACCTATCAGTCCAAAGGTGACCACAAAGCCCACAAAGTAAATATTATATGAGCAAACAATATCATCCCTCAAAAAATGAATCCATCTAATTGTTTTCCTCTCTTCCAAAGACTCTTGGTACGGAACTGGTGACCAAAGTCTTATTCCACATGGAAATGATAAATGCTATGGCAAGGATTTGGACCAAAGCCAACTACAATTACAGGCCATGTATCCCAGTCAACAAGGCAACAAAGCTGATGGATGGTTTTAGTAACATCACAAACGCCAAGTTAATGGCAACATGACTTCGTTTGGACTGACGTAACCCCATTGCCAAAGTCCTCCCATTTCCTCGAAGCTAAAGGAAATTCTGCCCATCACTTTGAGAGTGGAATATGCAGTCAAAATGTAATCATTGGGGAATATTTCGATTTCCTATTTATGTTTGCACTAGGATTAAGACTCAATTATAAGAAACAATATACATGCTACCTTTCCTTTCCATACAGGCATTTTTTCATGAAGGGTTACAAAATACTTAAAACTTCAGGACTCTAAATGCGATTTCATAATGACATCAATATTGTGATGGTCTCTGACCTGCTTTGTGACCAGTGATGGTTGTGGCACAGGATCCAGTTTTGACATCCCAAATTTTGATCATCAATCAGCACCGGCTGACAAGGCAACCACATGGAAGGAAAAATCTACAATATATATGTCTCCCACGTGTCCTTCTAAATTTCTCTGTTAGAAGATGCAGAATAAATAATTTAAATTTCAAATTCTAAATCTGATATATCAAAATTCGTTTGATTATATTAAGCAATTCGATTGACATCGTGTTACAGTCTGATAATTCAATGTAAGGAATTTAAGAAGACCTGGTGATAATACCATTTATTGAAAACTCAATATTAAAAAATAATTACAATGTTTTGCTCGCTCAGACAATACACTACAACTTATAGCAACTCATTAAAGAAAAAAGTTTGAAAAAAATGTCTGCCCACACTGAATGACAAAGAAATAAATTTGTATGGCATGGGATAAAAATTATGAACTCTTTGAATAAAAGGAGAATGTAATTTTCCTTAAATTCTATATTAACTTACTCTGCAATTAGTAGAATGATAAAATTTATATAAAAAAGGAAGAGACCTAGAATCATATAAAACTATCCCATTTTATAATTTTAGTCCTCAGCATCCAGCATAGCTTGCTCATAACCGGACAGTACCTATAAGTGGATTCTAATTCTTTTGTTTTAAGTTTAGGTCCTGTGCTCCATTCACAGTCAAGATATTATCCCCCCCCCCCCCCCCCCCCCCCCCTCGCACGTTTCACATCTGTAGTTGAGATCTAAACTGTTTATGACCCATTGGAAGTTCAGTCATTATTTTTTATTTGCTTTTGGAAATGGAGGCAAGAGGCAAATTAAACCAATATTTCCATGTAACATTATGTGACGAGAAGAGAAGATTGTAGATATTTGGTTTTCTAAATATTATCTGGATAAACTCATAATTAATGAAATCTGTTCCAACTCAGTTCTCACCAATTGAATTGAATAGTCTAACATTTGATTGCTTCTGCAACTTTGTGGCTTTGGCTCGTTATTCCCAATAATTCTTTAGATAGTTGTCCTCATCATCTGCAACTAAAGCAGTCTCCTTACAACTCCCCCACCCCTCCCCATCTTGTCAATGTAATTCCCACCTGAAACATAAGTGTGCTATAACCTCTCCCCCACCCCCCTTTCCGAATCCCGCTCCTAGCTGTTTTAAAGAGCCAACCAAACTTGCCTATGTTACTGCAGTAGGTTTTATGTTGTACCTACCTTTTTTAGCCTCATCACTTAGGTGTTAACCGATAGAATGGTATGTATCGTGCTAGAGAAAAGATAGTATGATAGCACGTCTTCAGAGCATTTTGATTCTTTCTGTATCTGTGTATAATGGGTTTATTTTCTCTCTGATTTTTGAGGGTTGAAAAACTGGTTAGAATGTTTAGAGAGCTTATAAAGGCATCCTTCTTAATGACATTGTTGGTTGTGTGGAGAAACAGCTGGCTGAGACTAGCTTGTGTTCATGTGGAATGCCCAAAGCAGACGATGAAGCACATCCTTAGGGAATGCCAGGATGGCCCAGCTGCACTGACCATGACCTACGAGTCTGCTTCACAGATGCTGTGGAGTGGGTATCGGTGTTGGAATGACAAGCTATGATGATGATGATGATTAATGAGCATGCTTATGAATAGGTAAATTTATGTAGTAAAAATTGTTTCATACATAAGTGTTCTTATATGGATGGATCTTGCTTATAAAAGGAGAAAATTGTAACCAAAAACACTGATACAATTGGAGAAGCTAAAAAAAAAGAAGAAAACTCAGGTATAAACCTTTATAACTGAACTCATAGTGACGAGCTCATCAATAATATATCTTACCCTTATGTCTCCAGAATTCGTTTCCCAGACTTTCAACAAGCCTTCAGAATCACAGGAAATTCCAAGACCATCTGTGTTACATCTAAACATGTCCACCTTTATAGCAGAAAGAAAATTAAATTTGATTCAATTTTGATATTTCACATGTGAATGAAATGACTAGGTGAATACAATAGATACAACTGAACAAAGTTATAAAGCATTTCAATTTCATATTTGGGAGAGATAATTCACTAACCAAATTGTCCACTTTGAGACATGGGCTCTCCCTTTGCTACTTCCATTATCACACACAGCTTCCGAAATGTTGGGGCAATGAGTTTATTTCTAACATTGAGTGGCATGAGTCAGTAAAACATAATCTCACATCCTATCGATCACAAATAATTCCATCAAGGAAACTCTTGAGGCAATTGCTGTTCGTGAAAAGCAGTTCAAAAAGTATGTGCCGCATTCAGTTATTCAATCTATTGTTTTTTGTTCTTTATTTTAAATATGGATCAAGGTACTTGTAATGCTTGAGGGTTATGTAATATCAACAACTAATGAAAAGGTGAAAATGGAAAGGCTTTGGATGGGAACCCCTTTCCATTTTTGACCTTTTCATTGGTATTTTCACAATCCCAGGCTTCGGGCAGCCCCCAACGCTCTAAATTAACAACTCCAATGAAAGTCTGAATCAGTCATAAACAGCAAAACATAATTACAATTTAACACAATTTGATACAGAGGCAGCTACAAAATTTAAACTGAGTACAGGACACATGTACAAGGAAACATCCACATTTATAAAGAAGATGAATAGAAGCTTTTGGCCCACAACAACCTCTATCACATGTTAAAAAATAAAATGGCATCTCCCAAGGCTAACATAGGCACAGTAAAAAAAAAAAACAAGAGAAGGAGAAAATCTTCTGTTCTCCAAATGTTGCTCGACCTAGTCATGTGAATTTGTGAGTGAGTCAGTGAGCACGTTAACAAAAAATGGCATGACAAGGTCATCACTCATATTCAGATCAAATTATAAATGATGATCAGAAACAACGATGGCGATGAGGAAAAGGTGAGTAGGATAAAAAGTTGGAGGAAGGAGGAAAAGGGAAAAGGAGAAAAGAAAAACAATACCTTTTTTTTCTTTATGGATACTGTAATATTGACGGTTGGTGAAACAAATCTTCTTGATAAAGTAGAATTTTCCCCATTGTATTGAATGACAAGACTTCTCTGTAATCAAATAAAAGGGAAGAGAAAATATTAATAAAAATTTCACTCCATTGGTACATAAATTAAGGTTTTCAAAAATCTAAAAAATATTATCAAAAGATCTAAACATGACAAAAATTTTTGACCTTATCAATTAAAATGAGGATTTTGAATTTACTCTTTTGCTGTTGTTGTTAACCCATATCTTGGATATATACAGAAACATTTCTTGATTGGCAGAGTTTATTTCAGAACTTTTTAATATAAACTTACAAAGAAAACTTATTAAACTTTAGTCTTTAGCTCCAAGCATGTTTAAATTTTACAATTAAAAAAACCCCCACTGATTTAGAAGTTCACATAATTTTTATATAATTTGAGACCGCTGAAATATACCATGTATCTTGACTATACTATAATTTTACGAATATGACCGAATGTATGAATTAAACATTTTTAAGCTGCTATACAGCCAATTTTCTAGGACCAAAAATATCAAGCTGTATTTTTTACCTTTGTAATATTTGATACGTAAAATAAGTTACTTTGCTGGAGAGATACAACAACCCTTCACTTGACAGGCCATGAGAAACAAGGTCTGAATGTTCTGTTGGTGTACCTGCAATGAATGAAGGCTACTCATTACTAATAAGCATCTATTATTACATTTGATAGATGCAAAATGCTCTGCAAGTTAACATTGGATTAACTTTCTTTTGTAGTCTCTTGCATTTTGATTGTCCCATTGAAAAAAATGAGCACATACTAAAAATTATTAAAAAATAAAATCTGCATGCCATGATTTTATGGAAAAAAGCGCATAAAAATATCATTAGATTTTCATTTCTAGACAATTATGAAGCGATGATGTTAAAATGATTATTGGTTTGAATTGAGCGTTACGGTTTTCTGAACGTTAACTGTTTTGGTTAAATAAAGAATTATTACCTGTACATTTGAATGAAATCCATGCTTGACCATCAATTTCCCTACAAGTAAGAAAAAATCATTTCATTTATTCATCACATAGTCAAAACAGATCTGTTTTGTTTTTCTTTGACACTTTTAGGTAATTCAGTTTTCAGCATCAGTGAAAAGGAGATGATAGAAAAATAACAATTTTAGATCTAGCTAACAAGTGCCCAAGAAAGTGTATGAAAAAGCCGGAAAGCACACAAACAAAAATCAGAAGTAGATCAATAATAGACCTTAGGATAGAACTTATTATTGTTGTCCAAGGAAATGGAAATTAAATTTGTTCACAATGATGCCAATATAAAGTAGGTACGATGACAAAAAGTGGCCGCATACAAATCCACAAGCACATTTACACATTTGACCCTTGAAAAGAACTCTTCAATTTGAGTAGAAATAGAGACAAAACAATTTACTTTCAGTGAAACCATCACTGAGATTGTTTGTGCACTTATCTGCAGTTCTGATAACCCAAATTGTTAGGGTCCCCTTGTTGTGAAGGAAATACACTCCATTTCCTCGAACTAGTCTGAATGTTCCGAATTTTTTCCTTATTATTCTTTGTTATCATTCATTTCCTTCCTCAAACGAATTTTTACCTCGAACATGGTTTCCTCGAACTAATTTCACCCAACCAATGTAAAAAAATATTAATCAAAGTCCTTTTAAAAATTCGACCGTGCTTTCAGCCACAGATGATTTACTGTGACATTGACAGTCACGTATGTGTGTATCATATCTCTTTACACTGCAGGTGTGTATACAATATGATACACACACAGACTCTATGCTGTTTCGCATAACTCTGACACCTCTCTGCTTATTCTGATCACTTTGCCATTCATTCTGTCGATGCTCTCTGCCATGATTTGATAATGGTTGGCTCGACAGTAGTAAATGAATGTTGTGATACAGCACCACCCCCCCCCCCCCTACACCTACCCCTTGTAACATGTCATTATCTCCCTCAACATATCAATAAAGTGAATACATAAGGTTCGCTTTTTCATCTCAAGTGGAATTGACTTTGGATCTATTCGGAATTTTAAACCCTTTTTTTAAAAATTTTTCCCCCAAAACCCCCCTTTAAAAAAATTTTTTTTTTTTTTTTCCCCCCCCTTTTAGTTTTTTTTTTTTTCCTTTTCGGAAAAAAATTTTTTTTTTTTTTTTTAAAAAAGGCCCTTTTAAAAAACCCCCCCCCCCTTTTTTTAAAAAAATTTTTTAAAATTCTTTTTTTTCCCAAAAAAAAAATTTTTTTTTAATCCCCCAAAAAAAAAAAATTTTTTAAAAAAAAAAAAATTTTTCCCCCTTTCCCTTTTTTTTAATTTCCGGGGGGAAAAAAAAAAAACCCCCCCCAAAAAAAAAAAAATTTTTCCTTTTAAAACCCTTTTTTCCCCCCTTTTTTTTTTTTTTAAAAAGGGGAAGGTTTTTTTTCCCCCCTTTTTAAAAACCCTTCCCCCTTTTTTTCCCCTTTTTTAAAAATTTCCCGTTTTTCCCCCCCCAAAAAAAAAAAATTTTTTTAAACCTTTTAAAACCCCTTTTTCCCAAAATTTAAAATTTTTTTTTCCCCTTTTTTTTTTTTAAAATTTTTTCCCCGGCCAAAATTTTTTCCCCAAAATTTCCCTTTTTAAAAAATTTTTTTTTTAAAAACCCCCAAAATTTTGAAAGGGCCCCCTTTAAGGGTTTGGTGAAAAACCCCCCCCCCCCCCCCTTTTCCCTGTTTTTCCCCCAAAAAAAAAAAAAATTTTTTTTTTTTTTCCCTTAAGTTTTTTAAATTTTTAAAAAAAAAAAAAAGGGGTTTTTCCCCCCCCCCCTTTTTTTTTTTTGGGGCCTTTTTTTTGGGGGGTTTTTTTTTAAAAAACCCCCAAAATTTTTTTTTTTAAAAAAATTTTTTTAAGGGGGTTTTTTTTTTTGGGATTTTTTGGGGGTTGTTTTGGGCCCGGGGGTTTTTTGGGGGTTTTTTTTTTTAAAAATTATTTTTTTTTGGGTTTTTTTGGGGAAAATTTGGGGTTTTTCCTTTTTTGGTTTTGGGGGGGGTTTTTTTTAATTTTTTGGAAGGGTTTAACCCCCCCTTTGGGGTTTTCCCCGGGGGAAAAAATAAATTTTGGGTTTTTTTTTTTAAAAAAAAAGGGGGAAAAAAATTTTTTTAATCCCCGGGGGTTTTTTTTGTTTTTAAAGGGAAAATTTTTTTTTTTTTTAAATAAGTTTTTTCCCCCCAAAACCCCGGGGCCCCCCCCGGGGTTTTTCCATTTTTTCCCAAAAAATTTTGGGGGTTTTAAAAATTTTTTTTTTTTCCCCCCCTTTCCCTTTTTTTTTCCTTTTTTTTTTAAAAAACTTTAAAAAAATTTTTTTTAAAAAAATTTAAAAAAAAAAAACCCCCCAAAAAAAAATTTTTTCAAATGGGTTTTTTTTCCCGGGGGGGAAAAAATTTTTTTTTTTCCAATTTTTTTTTTAAAAAGGGTCCCCCCCCCCTTTTTTAAAAAACCCCAAAAAAAAAACCCAAAAAATTTTTTTTTTTTTTTTTAAATTTTTTTTTTTTCCCCTTTTTTTTAAAAAAAAAAGGAAAAAAATTTCCCCCTTTTTAAAATTTAATTTTTTTTTAAAAAAAAAAATTTTTTTTTAAAAGGTTTTTTAAAAAAAAGGGGTTTTTTTTTTGTTTTAAAAAATTCCTTTTAATTTTTTAAAAATTTTTTTCCCCTTTTTTTTTTAAAAACCCCTTTTTTTAAAAAAACCCCCTTTTTTTGCCCCAAAAATTTTTTTGGCCAAAAAAATTTTTTTTGGTTTTTTTTTGGGGGGGTTCGGCCCCCAAAAACCCCCCCAAAAAATTTAAAAAAAAAAAATTTTTAAAAATTTTTGGGGAAAAAATTTTAAAATTTTTTTCCCCAAAAAGGGGGGGAAAAAAAGGGGTTTTTAAAAAAAAAGGGGGGGGGAAAAAACCCTCAATTTTTTTGTTTTTTTAAAAAATTTTTTTTTTTTCCCCAAAAAAAAAAAAAAATTTTTTTTAAAAAAAAACCATTTTTGGGAAAAAATTTTTCCAAAAAAAAAAACCCCCCCAAAAAAAAGGGTTTTTAAAAATTTTTTTTTAAAAAACTAAAAAGGGTTTAAAAAGGGTTTTCCCAAAAAAAAGGGGGGGGAAAAAAAAACCCCCCCCGGGAAAATTAAAATTGGGGAAAAAAATTTTGGGAAAATTTTTAAAGGGGGGCCCCCAAATTTTTTTTTAAAAAGGAAAAGGGGTTTTCCCCTTTTTTCCCAAAGGAAAATTTAAAAAATTTTGGTTTTTTTAAAAAAAAATTTTTTTTTTTTTGTTTTTTTTTTTTTAAAAATTTTATTTTTATTTAAAAAAATTTTTTAAAATAAAAATTTTTTAAATTTTTTTTTAAATTTTTTTTTTTTTAAAAAAAAATTTTTTGGGTTTTTTTAAAAAAAACCCCAAAATTCCCTTTTTTAAAAAAAAGGGGGTTTTTAAAAAAAAATTTTTTTGGTTTTTGGGGAACCCCAAAAACCCAAAAAAATTTTAAAAAAAAAAAAAAAAATTTTTAACCCTTTAAAAAAAAAATTTTTTTTTTTAATTTTTTTTCTTAAAAAAAAACCATTTTTTTTTGGGTTTTTTAACCAAAACCCTTTTTTTTTTTTTTTTTTAAAAAACCCCCTTTTTTTGAAAGTTTTTTTTTTCCACATTTTTTCCCCCCCCCTTTTAAAAACCCAATTTTTTTTTTTAAAAAAATTTTTTAAAATTATTTTTTTTTTTAAAAAATTTTTAAAAAATTTTTTTTTTTTTTTTTTTTTTAATTTTATTTTTTTTTTAAAAAAAAAAAATTTTTTAAATTTTTTTTAAAAAATTTTTAAAAAAAAATTTTTTTTAAAAACCCCAAAATTTTAAAATTTTTTTTGGGGCCCCCTTTGGGGTTTTTTTAAAAAAAAAAATTTTTTTTCCCCCCCAAAAAAAAAAAAAAAAAAAATTTTTTTTTTTTTTTTTCCCAAAAAGGGGTTTTTTTTTTCCCCCCAAAAACCCCAAAAAAACCTTTTTTTTTTTTTTTTAAAAAACCCTTTTTTTTTTAAAAAACCCCCCCCCAAAAAAAAGGGTTTTTTTTTTTTTAAAAAAAATTTTTCCCCCCCCTTTTTTTTAAATTTTTTTGAATTCTTTTTTTAAAAAAAAATTTTTAAAAAAAAAAAAATTTTTTTTTAAAAAGGGAAAATTTTTTAAAAAAAAAAAAAAATTTTTTTTTTAAAAAAAATTTTTTAAAAAAATTTTTTTCCCCCCCCAAAAAACCCTTTTTTTTTCCTTTTTAAATTTAAAAAAACC
>NW_027623435.1:17500-27023 GCF_034508935.2 Berghia stephanieae
GAAAATTGGGGCCCTTTTTAAATATTTTATTTCCCCCCTGGGCTGAATAAAACAGCTGTTTTTCAGTCCACGTGGGCTGAATCCACAGTTCCAATTAATAATGAAAACAAATCAAGAATTATCCGGTTTCCCCCACTAGTGGTTTTTCCCCGGGTTTTTTCAAAGTGATGGGCCCGGATGTAGCCTGCTACTACTACCAATTTGAAGGGTTTTGAGACTTTTCTAAAATTTTTTAAAAAAAAAATTAACAAAACTCCATTTTAAACCCCAAACGTTTAAAGATTTTTAATAAATCAATAAAGACAAAAAAGGTTTGGAAGGGGAAAAGGGAAAAGGGTGAATTGCACCCCTTTGATGTATTTTTATTATTTCAAATTTTCAACATATGGACCCAAAATTTTTTTTTTATACTTAAAGGGTACCTCTCGCCAATTGGGCCATGACTCATAGCCATGCTCCTTTGAAATACCACTACTACTACAACCACCACACAATCAAAAAAATTTCCCACTACCCCAGCAAACCCACATCTTTAAACAATGCAACCACCAAACCCCCTTTTCATCAACAAACCTCCCCTCATCAAACGCAAACCCCCACTACTACAACCACAACCACCACATCATTAAACATTACTATCAATTTCCACAGCTACCACCACAACGTTTTTTCCCGTACTAAAAAAAACCACTACCACTATCAATAACACCACTACTTTTGCAACACTATCACCGCACATCATCATTTCTGCCACAGCTACCTCCACACCCTTATCAAAAATTTCTGCAACCACCACAAACCCTACATCCTTATCATAACCCCTTTTCGCCCCATTACTACCATCACATAACAACACCACCACGACAACCCATCACCACCCCCCATCACTACATAACAACAGATACTTTATCATTTGTCAAAGAAACTCAAAAATTTTTTAATAATAATAATAATTAATAATAATAAAAATATAATGTAGTTTAATTTTATTTTTTCACCCAAACCCCCATACAATAAAGCTCTAAAGGGGCAAAAAACGAAACATTTGTTGGGCAACACTACTGCACCTGGGGGTTTTTCCAGTCCCCTTTTCCCCGGGAAAAAAATCCAAAACCCAAATTTTCCAAAATAGGATGAATAAAAAAGAACTTAAGTATTCACTTTATTGATATGTTGAGGGAATAAGACAATTTTCCCAAGGGGGAGGTTAGGGGGGGGGGGGCTGTATCAAAAACATTTATTTACTACTGTCGAGCCAACCTTTTCAAATCCTGGCAGAGAGCATCGAACGAATTGCAAAGTGATCAGAATAAACAAGAGGTGTCAGAGTTAAGCGAAACAAACCCAAAAAGTCGTTGTGTACTTTTATACCACCGCAGTGTAAAAAATATATACACACATACTGGGTGTCAATTTTCACAGTAAATCAACTTTTGGGGGAAAGCACCGGTCGAATTTTTAAAAAGGATTTTATTTAAAATTTTTTTACATTGGGGGTGAAATTAGTTCGAGGAAACCCGTTTGAGGTAAAAATTTTGTTTGAGGAAGGAAAAGAATATAACAAAGAATAATAAGGAAAAAATTCGAACATTCAGACTAGTTCGAGGGAAAATGGAGTTATTTTCCCTTTACAACAAGGGGCCCAACAATTTGGGTTATCAGAACTGCAGATAAGTGCACAACAAACTCAGTGATGGTTTTACTGAAAAATAAATTTTTTTGTCCCCTATTTTTTACCAATTTAAGAGTTTTTTTTCAAGGGTCAAATGTGTAAATGTGCTTTTGGGTTTGATGGGGGCCCCTTTTTTGTCACGTACCTACTTTATATTGGGATCATTGTAACAAAATTTAATTTCCATTTTCCCTTGGAAAAACAAAAAATAATTCTTCCAAGGGCTATTTTTGGGTCTTTCTTCCCGATTTTTTTTTTTGTGCTTTTCCGGGGTTTTTTTACACTTTTTTTTGGCCTTGTTTGCTAGTCTAAAATTGGTTTTTTTTCTATCATCTCCTTTTCACTGAGCTGAAACTGAATTACCTAAAAGTGTCAAAGAAAAACAAAACAATCTTTTTTTACATGTGTTGAATAAATTTAAATGATTTTTTTTTTTTAAATTTTTGGGGAAATTGATGGTCTGCATGGTTTCATTCAAATTTTACAGGTAATAATTCTTTATTTAACCCCAAAAAAGTTTTTTCGTTTAGAAAAACCAACCCCCTCAATTTAAACCAATAATCATTTTAAAAATCATCGCTTTTATAATTTGAAATGAAAATCTAATGATATTTTTTTCGCTTTTTTAAAAAATAAATTTTTATTCAGATTTTTTTTTTTTTAAAAATTTTTAGTAAGTGCTCAATTTTTTTTTCAATGGGGCAATCAAAAAGCAAGAGACTCAAAAAAAAGTTTTAAACCAAAGTTTAAATTCAGACATTTTGCATCTATCAAATGTAATACTAATGCTTAAAAGAACTGAGTAGCCCCTTTATTCATTGCAGGGACACCAACAGAAAAATTTAGACCTTGTTTCTCATGGCCTTTAAGTGAAGGGTTTTTGTATCTCTCCACAAAAATAACTTAAATTTTAAATTTTCAAAAATTTCAAAGGGAAAAAATACAGCTTTTTATATTTTTGGCCCCAAAAAAATTTGGGTAAAACAGCTAAAAAAGTTTAATTCATACATTCGGGCATATTTGAAAAATTTTAGTATATCCCAAAATACAGGGATATTTCAGCGGTTCCCCAAATTTTATAAAAATTATTGAACTTTTAAATCATGGGGTTTTTTTTTTTAAAATTAAACATGCTTTGGGGCTAAAGACAAAGTTTAAAAAGTTTTTTTTGTGTTTAAATTAAAAATTTTGAAAAAAACTCTGCCAAAACAAGAAATGGTTTTTGTATATACCAAGATATGGGATAACAAAAAAAGGGAAAAAATAAATTTAAAATTTCCCCATTTTAATTTTATAAGGCAACAAAAATTTTTTCATTTTAGAATCTTTTGATAATATTTTTTTGATTTTTTAAAAACCCTTAAATTTTTGGAAACCCAAAGGAGTGAAATTTTTAAATTTAAAATTTTCTCTTTTCCCCTTTTTTTTGATTACAAGAAGTCTTTTTCAAATTTAAAACAATGGGAAAAATTCTACTTTTTCAAGAAGAAATTTTTTTTCACCAACCGCCCCAAATTTCAGTATCCATAAAAGAAAAAAACAGGGAATTTTTTTTCTTTTTCCCCCTTTTCCCTTTTTCCCCCTTCCCTCCAACTTTTTTTCCTACTCACCTTTTCCCCATCGCCACGTTTTTTCGACAACATTTATAATTTGATCTGAATATGACTGAAAACCTTTTTCAAGCCCCCCCTTTTTTTGTTTTTCGGCTCACTGACCCACTCACAAAAACACTTACCCAGGTCCGAGCAACATTTGGAGAAAAAGAAGATTTTTTCCTTCTCTTTTTTTTTTTTTTACCCGTGCCCTATGGGTTTGCCTTGGGAAATGCCATTTTATTTTTTAACATGTGATAGAGGTTTTTTGGGGCCAAATACTTTTTTTTCACTCTTTTAAATGGGTGTTTCCTTGACATGTGTCCCCGAAATCATTTTAAATTTTTTAAAACGCCTCTGTATCAAATTGGTTAAATTTTTAATTTTGTTTTTCCTTTTATGACGATTCGACTTTCATTGGAGTTTTTTAAATTTTTAGCTTGGGGCTGCCCGAACCTGGATTGTGAAAAAAACCAAAGAAAAGGCAAAATGGGAAAAGGGGGGTTTCCCCCCAAAGCCTTTCCATTTTCACCTTTTCATTTGTTTTTTAATAATTTCATAACCCCAAGCATTTCAAGTCCCTTGATCCATATTTAAAAATAAAGAACAAAAAAAAATAGATTGAATAAAATGAATTCGGCACATCCTTTTTTAAACTGCTTTTCACGAACACCCAAATTTCCTCAAAGTTTTTTTTGATGGGAAATTTTTTTTTGATCGATAGGGGGTTTTAGATTAAAGTTTTTTCTGACTCATGCCACTCATGTTTGAAAATAAACTCATTGCCCCCAAAATTCTCGGAAGCTTTTGTTTTAAAAATGGGAAAAGCAAAGGGGGAGCCCCTGTCGTCAAAGTGGACCCCAAATTTTAGTGAAAATTTTCTCTCCCCAAAAATGAAAATTGAAATGCTTTATAACTTTTTTTCGTTTCTATCCCCAATTTTATTCACCTAGTCTTTTATTCACATGTGAAAAATCAAAATTTAATCAATTTAAATTTTCTTTTGCTATAAAGGTGACATGTTTTTAAAGTAACACCAATGGTCTTGGGAAATTTTCCCGGGTTCTGAAGGCTTGTGAAAGTCTGGGGAAAAGAAAACGGGGAAAATAAGGGTAAAAAAAATATTTATGGGGCCGCACTAGATTTTAGTTATAAAGGTTTAACCCGAGTTTTCTTTTTTTTTTTTAGCTTCCCAAAATTTTTTCAGGTTTTTGGAAATTTCAATTTTTTCCTTTTATAAGCAAAATCCATCATAAGAAAACCCCTATTTAAAAAAATTTTTACTACATAAATTTTTTCCTTTCATTTAAACTCCCATTAATCATCATCATCATCAACTTGTCATTCCAACACCAACCCACTCCCCCAGCATCTGTGAAAACCGACCCCCGTAGGTTTATGGGGGGTGGGAGCTGGGCCCATCCGGCATTCCCCCCCGGGGGGCTTCATCCTGCTTTTTGGGAAACCACATTTAAAACAACAAATCTCACCAGCTGTTCTCCCACAACACCAACAATTCCCCCAAATTTAAAAAGGATCCCCTTTTTAAACCCAAACATTTTTAACCAGTTTTTTAAAACCCCCAAAAAATCAAGAGAAAATAAAACCCTTATAAAACGATACAGAAAAATCAAAAAAACCCGAAGACTGCCAAACCTACTATCTTTTCTCTAGCCAAAATACATACCCATTCTATCGGGTTTAAAACCCCAATGATGAGGCTAAAAAAGGAAAGGGGAAAAACATAAAACCTACTGCATAACAATAGGCAAGTTTGGTTTGGGTCTTTTAAAAAAGCCTAGGGGCGGGGGTTTGGAAAGGGGGGGGGGAGAGGTCATAAACACACTTTTGTTAAACAGGGGGAATTAAAATTGACAAATTGGGGGGGGGGGGGGAGTTTAAGGAAACTGCTTTTGTTTCCCAAAGATGAGGCCAAATAAACTAAAAAAATTAAATTTTTAATAAACGAGCCAAAAGCCACAAAGTTGCAGAAGCAATCAAAATGTTTGACATTTAATTCAATTGGGGAGAACTAGTTTGGAAAAAAGATTCCATTAAATTTTGAGTTTATCCAGATAATCTTTTTAAAAAACCAAAAATCTACAAACTTCTCTTCTCGTCACATAATTTTAATGGGAAAAATTGGGTTTTTTTTGGGCCCCTTCCTCCCATTTTTCCAAAAACAAAATAAAAAAAAAATGACTAACTTCCAATGGTCAAAAAAAAACCCGGGTTTTGATCCCCAACCTACAGAATTTAAAAAGTGCAGGGGGGGGGGGGGGGGGGGGGAAAATATCTTTTACTGTTAATGGAGCACAAGGACCTAAAAATTAAAAAAAAAAAGAATTTAGGGAAACCACTTTTAGGTACGTCCCGGGTTTTGAGCCGCTATGCTGGGTTCTGGGGGACCATAAAAAATTTTAAAATGGGATTGTTTTTTTATGATTCAAGGGGCTCTCTCCTTTTTTAAAAATTTAAAATTTTTTTTATTCTACTAAATTTCAGAGTAGTTAATTAAAAAAATTAAAAGGGAAAAAATTACATTCCCCCTTTTATTCAAAAAATTCCTTTAATTTTTTTCCCATGCCCTACAAATTTTATTTCTTTGTCATTCAGATGTGGGGAGACATTTTTTTTAAAAATTTTTCTTAATTTGGGTTTCTTTAAAATTGTATGTATTTCTGAGCGAGCAAAACATTTAATTTTTTTTTAATAATTTATTTTCAAAAAATGGGATTAACACCAGGTCCCTTTTTAAAATTTCCCTTTCATTTAATTAACAGAAACCCGGGGTTTTAAAAAAAAAACGAATTTTTTCCCCCCCCCAAACGAATTTGCTTAAAAAAAAATCAAACGAATTTTTTATAAAATTCGAAATTTTAAAATTTTAAAATTTAATTTTTTAAATTTTGCCTCTCTAACAAAGAAATTTGAAGGAACCCCGGGGGGGGCATAAAATACTTTAGATTTTTTTTTCCCCCCCCATGTGGGGCCCTTTTCAGCCGGGGCGATTGATATCAAAATTTTGGGGTGTCAAAACTGGACCTGGCCACAACCAAACACTTTGGACACAAAGCAGGTCAGAGACCCTCACATATTGAGTTTATTATGAAATCGCATTTAGAGTCCCCCGAAATTTTAAGTATTTTGTAAAACCCCTTTATGAAAAAATGCCTGTAGGAAATGGAAAGGGACATGTTTTAAAATTTTTTCTTAAAATTGAACTTAATCCCATGCAAAATAAATTTGGAAAAATCGAAAAATTCCCCCAAAGATTACTTTTTTAAATCATATTCCACTCCTCAAAAGTGAGGGCAAATTTTCCCTTTTGCTTTGAGGGAAAAGGGAGACCCTTTTGGGCCCAAGGGTTTTACGTCATTTCCCAAACCCCAAGTCCCTGTTGCCCATTAACTTGGGGTGTATGTTTCTTAAACCAACCCCTCGCTTTGGGCGCCTTGTTGACTGGAACATGGCCTGTAAAAAGTAGTTGGCTTTGGTCCAAATCCTTGCCAAGCATTTACATTTCCAAGTGGAATTTAAAAACCCTTTTGGGCCCCCGTTTCCCCTACCAAAAAAGTCTTTGAAGAAAGGGAAAACAATTAGATGGATTCATTTTTTGAGGAAAGATATTGTTTGCTCCCTATAAAATTTAAATTTTGGGGGTTTGTGGTCACCCTTTTGGGCTGATTAAAGGTTTTTTTGGGCCTCTCTAGTAGGGGTTAAGTTTGTCCTTGGAAAAAAGGAAATCTTACCACCCTTCTCTCCATACCCGGGGTTTAAAAGAGTACCTGGGCCCTTAAAAATGTTATCTCTGTCGAAAAAAAAAAATTCATAAACTCGCCTTACAGCGTCATGTTCCCCGTCCTAAGTGGGTAGGGAAACCCCCTTTTTAAGCACTTTGAGCACATTAAAATGGGTATTTGCTATATAATCTCAATCTTTTGTTTGTTTTTTTTTTTTTTCTTCAGCTAGATTTTTGATATATGAAAATTTTATTTGTTTACATCAAATCCCATTTTAGATCCCAAGGTTTTGTCATTGTGGGACTTTTTTGGGGCCCTCTCGAATAGACTTTAGGATGGGTTATTTATTGGATCTTTCTTTGATCTCTATTGATCTCGTCCTTCATATAATGGTTTTAAGTGTTCAGCGCCGCCCTTTCCAAAAACTTTTGACCACTAGCATTTTATCATTTTTTTTACTGATATTGGAATGTCAAAAGGGATTGTTTTTTGATTTCCTTCCCTTTTTTTTTCCCCTCAAACTATTTTGGGTTCCCTGTTTGTTGACAAGGGGCGCAATATTTTAAAATTTTTAGTCAGAGATGGAAACAAAAACAAAGGGGTGTTTTGGGGCCCCAAAAGTGTCCCGGATCCTTTTGGGAAACAGGAGTGGTGATGTCAATTCCCCGCTGTCTAGGCATTCCCGAAAATTCCATTGATTTAGGACCAGCTAATTCGGGAAAATGAGTAAGTAGCATTGGACAATGTTTAATAATGAAGAAATGAATGTTTATGGTGTAGACCCTTCATTATAAAAAAAGAAGCAAGAAACCATAGCTACAAAAGGGAAGAAACATAGCTACAGAAGGAAGAAACATAGCAACAGAAGGAAAAAACATAGCTACAGAAACATAGCTACAGAAACATAGCTACAGAAGCAAGAAACATAGCTACAGAAACATAGCTACAGAAGGAGAAAAAAACAAACCGAATATTTGCAAATCATCAATTCCAGTGCGCTTTTCTCAATGGCACCAAAGAATACTAACAAAAAATGTCAAGTGAAAAACCCTTTGATAGTGAAAAGATATTCTGAAATTTTTAGTCATATTTTTTTTCCGAACCCATTGTCCACCAAGCAGTGATGATTTGGCTTTGGAAAGTAATATCAGCACCTTATAAACGTGATAGAATGCATTTTACTTTTCATTGCAATAAACAGATAGTCCCGACTCCAACTGCCCTAAAGCTCTATAGGTATTTTTCATTAATTTACCAATAATTTCTTGTCATCGAAGTGGCTATTGGCCCAGTACTGACCCACGGGCACTGGCACCCAATTGGACAGTACTGACCAATAGCCCTGTCGTTGCTGATGGATTTTGATTCTGTTTTGATTTTATTTGTTTTTTTGTTTTGCTCTTTTTTCTCTTATTTAAATATCTTCTTTTCAATTATGTTTACATGAGTAAAGATTTGGGTTTAAATCTAGAATTAACAGTGAATGGAAATAATTTTGCTAACTCATGTATGTGACATAAAAAATAGTCCAAAAATTTTAGTTCAATTGGGCTTGTTTAAAGTCGTAAAATTTGAAGGGAAAGAAAAAAAAGTTGATTTTTGACAAATTCGAGAAAATACAAGAACATAAGAAAATCGCTTGAAAGCTTGTCCATTTTTCTATACATTAAAAATATTTTGACCATTAATTCAATATATCACTACACCATTAGACTGTAAATAAACACAAATTCTGCCCTCTGCCCACGTCATCCTCAGTTCGCCGCTGAATCTCGATCAACGGTCAGCGATAGCAAACGGCTACGTTGACCTGATATATCAATAAATATCGTTCATTACAACTAAAATTAGTCTGTCAAGACTTCTTATTAAATAGAATGGGTTTCAAAAGGCACAAATCTATTGCTTTTTATTTTGTGAAAAGTCGATTTAAAAAAATAAATTTTTGGGCTTTTTTTTATTCAATTTGTCCCAAAAAACTGCTGAAAATATTGTTTTATTTTGAACGTCCTTTTCTTACTTTTCCTCATTTTCTTATCCTTTGGAAATTCTGTCAAGTACCAGATGCAACAAATAATTATTTTTTAGTAGGGTTGAAATGACCTGGAATAATAAATACATTTGCACCATGGATTGTTAGAAATATTTCCTGCCAAAAAAGGCAGTGTTTTTGATCAAGCCATAATTTAAGTCTGTTACCGTTGATCTTCTATGAACTAGTCTTTTCATAAAGATTTCACACCCAAGTATTGTTTGTTTGTGTTGTTATTTTACTCAGCAATGGTGACAGGTGGTGATGTGTTTATTTTGGGGTTTTTTTTTTTTTTTTTTTTTTTGGGTTTTTTTTCGCTACTTGCGATTCTTAAGTCAGAAAAAAAAGTTTAAAGATTTAGATGAAGTATTCATTTGTCCACCGCTCAGTACTGACCAATAGCTACTCTGTAGGGGTGGGGCTAAAGGGCAGGACTGACCATAACCCTGATCTATCAAGAATGTTGGGTAACTAAACCGAATAA
>NW_027623436.1:0-10019 GCF_034508935.2 Berghia stephanieae
AGAAACGTTTTTTCCCCCCCTCTAAAGAAACCCGTAACGGATAGAAATTATGGAAAGGATAGAAAAATTTTGATTTTTAAGGGCAAAATGAATTTATTGCTTGATGAGTAAAAAGTGTGAACTGGTTTTGGTAGAAACAGGTTCTTTTTGGTACTGATGAGGAAACAGTGTTGATTTTGGTATTGGGGTTGGCAAACATTTAAATTTTGGGTATTGATGGGGGCAACGGTTTTTGGGTGGTATTGATGATGCTAAAGGGGTTTACAAGGTGCATCAGTCACCCCCGCTTCACTTCACAAATGGGAAAGGGAACTGACCCCAGCAGCTGGGGATATTAAAAACCCTTTCAAACACGATCGCTCAAAAGTCCATGTCCCTTTTTTTTACACCTAGTTCGGTGAGAGAAGTGAGTAAACTTTGTGTCCCAATATATCAACTAGGGCCCCTGAACGATCTTAACAGGGACTTTCCTATCCAAAAGCGGTGTCATCCCCCAAAGCCGCATAGCCACACAAAGTATTAATTAATATTAGTTGTGATCTTTTTTAAATTAAAAAAATTTAACATTTTTATAGCAATGACTATGAAATTTTTGTTTTTATTTTTGTAAGAAATACTATCTTAAATCAAACCCCCTATCCCCAATTTTGGGTAAAAAATTTTTTAAATTTTAAAAATCCTTTAAATATACAAATTTTGTCAGTTTCAAAGGCGCTTTATTTGGATACTCAAAAAGGAATAAAATACGGAAAATAGGGGGAGCTTTTTCTGGTTTTATTCGGTTTGTGCTGTACTCGCTTAAACGTGGAATTAGATTTAAAAGGGGAAATTTTTATGGCAAAAATTATCGAAAATATGGAAGAATCAGAAAGTTTAACTTGTATATTTTTTAGAGCTAAAATTCTAGGGAAATTTATAATTTTTTTTTAAAATATACATAATTTGATCTTTTGGAATTTTCCGAAGTGTAATTTTGTGTCACAACCCTAAAATGACACGTAAAGCCTCAATTTTTAAAACCATCCAGGAGCCCAGGCTTATGTATTTCTAGTATTTTTTTAGAGAGGGGGAGAGAGAGAGAGAAAAAAAAAGAGAAGGGGAGAGGAAGGGGAGAGAGAGAAAGAGTTAATCTACAACCATATGACTAACAATGAAACAATACCTTAATTAAAAAAAAACGGGAGGATTTGGTCATCTCATTCGTCGCAAACAGTTGCCTTGGGCCAGGGTTTGTGGGCCAAAATATAATTTGTTTCTTTTTTAAATTTTATTCATCTATTTTGTCCAGGACATTTTCCTGTAAAACAATTTTTTGTTTGTTAAAATTTTTAGTTCATTTTTAAAGGGGGGCCATTTTAAATAGTGAAAGCCATAGATTTTCTATTAGCCACTTTTGAAGTCAAATTGGTCGGTTATTTTCACCATCTGGCACCCTTGCCTCGCGACGTTTTTTCGGTCGTGCGAAGGGGGGGGGGAACCCCCCCAAAAATGGCCTTTCCCCATTTTTTCACTCATTGAAATGCAAATTGGGTTGTTTTTTTGTGAGAAAGGGGAAAAAAGTATTACAAATCCATAAATTTTAAAAAATAGAAGAAAGGGGCATAAATAACCTTTTGTTCAAAAGTGAAAACAATGGAAGATGTAACGAGACATCGAGAAAGAATAGCTCAACCAAACAGGCCTTTCAGGCCCCTGGGAAACATTTTGAAAAACAAACGAGCGTTCGGGATTATTTTCCGAGTCTTGAAGTGTACGGTGGCCAATTTGTTATACGGGCGAAACGGAACACAAATCGAAACACAAAAAGAACATTAAGCTTTTAAAATGTGGTGTTTGAGAAGGATGCAGAGAAACGAAACGCACACAAAACGAACGAAAAAGGCAAAAACAAACATACCAACAAAGGAAACTAACCCCTTTAAATAGTGGTCACACATCCTTTTTGGGCAATAGTAAGGAAAAAATAAGAATAAAAATACCTGGCAATGTGGAAAAATACCTGGTAAACGCCCCCCGGGGGAGAAAAAGAAAACACTCTAGACCAACTGAAGGGTTTCCCACCCTAACAATCCAAGGCTTTTTTTGAAAAGGCAAGAGCAGAGGGGAATGGAGAGAGAAAATTATGCAGTTCCGAAGCCTGGCCCGGGCATGGAACCTAGAAAAAAGAAAACCTTGTGACGACAAAATTTTCCCCCTTTTGTAGTTTTAGAAATATTGTACTCCAAAGAGTAAAAACTATTTTTAACGGCCTTCGGGGAAATTGTAGGGTTTTTTGTCGCTTGACAAAATCTAAAATGCCTTTTTCTAACTGTTCCCAAAACCTTTCAGTCATTTCATCAAAAAACAGCTTCGTAATTTTTTTTTTTAAAAATAGCATGTAGGGAAAGGGCTTCGTCCCATTTTTGTCCGAATTTGGGCCCTTCGCGAGCGAAAAGGGGCCCAAAAAAATTTGTGCGGGATAGTCTGCTACATTTCATCCCATCTATCCTAATTTTTCCTTGGGTTAAAAATTCACTGGTTAAGCTAAAGGCCCTGTATTTGACACCAATATTATTCAAGTTATGCCCAAACCGAAGGGGAAGATGCAGATAACAGAGTTTTACCATTCCAGAAAAAGCAAAACGAATGTTAAAAAATCACAAAATCCATGGAAGGGGGAAAAAAATGCAAAAGATTGGCAGAGGCAAGAGGGACAAAATCGGACCAAAACGGGGACTCGGAGCAGAAATAAACGAGAAACATCTGGGCGATTGGGTAGAACAAAAAAATTAATGTTTTCAAACTTTTTGTTTCAACAACCCCCAAAAAGCCGGGACATGGCAATCCCGGGGGACGGGAACAGGACCGATAAAATTTTACAAATCATAAAAGTTTCAAAAAAGGCAATTAAATTCAAAACCTACCCGGGCCCCGTGTAACAGTGCCAGCCCATTGTTTGACAGAAAGGGATAAAGTTTAAACTATTCAAGAACAGTGGTAAAAAAAGAGGGATTACGTTATCAAAGACAATGGCATACAAAAAAAAATGAAAAAGAATTTAAAAATGCACTCATGATCAAAGCCAAAAGGAAACCCAAAAACAAAAAGGGAAAAAAATTTGAAAATTCCAAAAGTGTGTCAAAGCAAGCAGAAAAGCATTTCCCAATTTCAATAAACAGCAAAAAGGAAGGGATGACAAATAAAATTTCTAAACCATTTGAAAAAAGACGAAAATCAACGAGGGTCTGAAATACCAAACTGAAAAACCCACAATTTAAATCCAAATGCATGAGGCACCGGGGAAAAATCTACCCCGGAAATGCGCGAAATGGGAAAGAGAAACAAACCCAACCCCCCACAAGCTCCCAAAAAAATAAAAAAAACTATCAGGGAAAAGGAAAAGCAAAGCAGCAGGAATTGTACCAAAACAAACAAGGGGAACTGCTATTTGAAGAACAACATAAGAAACCCAAAGGGGGGAAAATACATAGGCAAAAAAAACGTAAACAATGACCAAATAGAAATGAACCCCATAAAATTTTCAAAGACATTAAGCGGACCAAACATCCCCAAAAAGTGAATTGAACACCCAGGGAAACGAATAGGGAGGGTAAAGCAAACACCCTGATGAAATATCTGTAGGGGTATTAAAAAGCCTAGGAGACAACAATTGATAAAACTTCAAAAAATATTCAAAATAATACAATACGGGAAATTTTCCAGAAATCTCTGTAACTCTATTTTCATAGAAAACCCCAAAAGAAAGCGGGTGCAGCAGATGCAAAATTTTAGACTAAAGTTTAAAAAAGCCCCCTCAAAAAAACTTTTTGCGTAAAATTTATCAACAGGCAAGGAATAAGATTAACCCCGAAATCGAGAAAAACAATAGGATCCAACTAAAGGGGGACAAGGAACCAAAAAAACCCCCTCCGTTTTTTAAGTAAAGAGCTATACGGGTTCAGCCCCCAAAACCCTCTGTTTTGTCGACTACAAAAAAGCTTTGTAGAGTACGCCACAAAAAATACTAAAAAACTGCACCCATTGGCGCTGAGAGAAAGACCTCAAAACATGCAAACATTATAAACACCCAGCAGCATCTATAAAAAAGGGAAACTCTAGGGGAAATTTCCATTCCTTTTAAAGAAGGAGCCGCGGGGTTTTCCTAACCAATTGTTTAATCTTTCCCAAAAGAAACAACATGAGGGGCATAAATAATAGGAGGGAATAAAAGTGGGGGGTCACAACATAAATAAAAAGATCGCAGACGATACGGTCTCATTTCAACATCAAAATCCCAAATTTAAAAGATTTTTACAAAGTGGAATGATGTAAGCCCAAGGGGAAAGGAAGTGAATATCACCAAAACGGAATGCAGGGAAACGAAAAACCCCGAAAAAAACAACACCGCAATATAAAAAATTCCCGGGGAGCAACTTACAACTAAAAGTTTTAAATACCAGGTTAATAGGACCAAAAATGGAGAGTAACCGAGACAACAGCAAGAAAGCTCAAGCCAAAAGGGCCTTTTTGGGCCGGGAAAAATTTTTAAAAAAAAAAACAGAGTCGTCGGGATAGATTTCCGAGTCTTGAAGTGCTACGGTTTCCAATCTTTTTAACGGAAGCGAAAGCTGGACTAAAAATCAGAAACACAAAAGAACATTGAAGCTTTTGAAAGTGGGGCTTAGAAGGATGCAGAGAAAAAAGTATTACTCCCCACAAAACGAAACGAAAATGCAAAAAAAAACAACAACAAAAAGGGAAACTAATCCCTTTAAAGTGGATCACAAAATCCTTTTTCGGGCCATAAAGGAAAGATAAGATGAATACCGGGAAGTTGGGAAAAAAACCCCGGTAAACGCCCCGGGGGAGAAAGAAAACACTCAAAACCAACTGAAGGGCTTTACCCGCCTAACAATCCAAAGCTTTTGAAAAGGCAAGAGACGGAGGGAATGGAGAGAGATAAATCATGCATACCAACCCGGACCAGATTAACCAGAAGAAAAGAAGAATATTCAAACGGAATTTATCATGCTATCACTATCCTCCCCCCTCTCTCCTCTCTCTCTCTCTTCTTTCTTTTTTTCTTTCTTTTTTCTCTCTCTCTCTCTCCTCTCTCTCTTCTCTCCTCTCCCTTCCTCTCCTCCTCAACTATCTATCTATCTACTTATCTATCTACTACTATCTAACTATCTTCTATCTATCTTTCTATCTATTAATTATCATTATCTATCTATCTATCTCCTTCTTCGCTTACAAAGTTTTTATATGTAACATCTTCTTGGTTCCTTTTTATTTTTTATCTCTTTCGTCTTCTTGTCTTTTACAATGCAGTTTATCTTATACCCCCAAAACAAAACCCCTAAAGGGTGCAATTATGGAATTGATGACGGCAAAAGTGTTGATATGATTTGCAACAATGAATTTAGGGATTGTGATGTCAACAATGTGAAAATTTGGGATTGGTAACAAAAGTTTTTATATTGGTTTTGATGGGGCAACTGTTTGAATTGGTACGGGGTGTGGCCAGGTGAATTGGGGGATTTTGATTGAAATAGTGTTAAAATTGGGGGTAGGGGGCAAAATAATAAATATAAAGACATAATAAAACAACAATATTGCTATTGAATTGAGTATCGAAATGGGGTAACATAGATAGTTTGTCGGTGCATTAAGGAAGATAAAGAAAGACTATAATTTTTTTTACTTACTTCCCTTTTGTGCACAGGGAGAAGAAAGAAAAAAGATAATAGAAAAAAATTTTGTAGATAAAGTTAAAGTATTTTTCTTTATATAAATTGTAAAAAGCCAAAAACGTTTTTATTTTGTATAAAGTAAATACACTAATTTGCTTTAAATGCTCCCAAGGTTTCCCATCTCAGCATTCGTAACAATAGGACGAACATAAACCGGAAGGGGATATTTAACATTTCAGCAACCTACACTTTTAAAGGGAAGTTTCACTTTTTTCCCCCTGGTTTTGATGAGGGAATGGATAAATGTACTCCCAAGGAAATTAAAAATCAAAAACAAAAAACAACAACAAAACATCTAAAAAAAAATAAAAAACCATGGTGATGGTTTTAAAAAAATAAATAGCTTTTTCGACGTTCAAGGTATTTTTCCATATTTTGGGGCGATAAAGTTTTGAAAAAAACGAAAAAATGTTTGATTAAACATCACAATCAATGTCTCTGAAAAAGAAAAACAACATTTTAATTAGGGGAAGATGGAATTTTACATTGAACAAAAATAACTCTCAGCAAAAAAAACCTTGATGTGGCTTTTACAAGGTTTTTTTCACAGTAAAGAAAAGTTTTGTTGGTATTAGGGAATTTTAAAAGTATGTAAATAATGAATTTAATACGCCTAATTAGCGCCGTTAATCGGCTCGCGGCGCTTTAATAATAAAAAAAAAAAAAATTTGGGAAAAAACCAAAAAATTAAAAAAACAGATCTACATGATACTTAAAAGCACGCAAAAAAAACAAAAATCTAAGCAAAAATCCATTCAGAAAAATAAGCCTCACGAACAACTTAGCTTCAACCTTTCCTGAAAAAAGATACATTTTTTACAGGACTTTGTCAGAGGACAAATGCGTTTTTAGGGGTGTAGCTATAATGAAAGGCTTTTTTTTACCGATAGTGGTTTTGAGTTGGGAACCGTAAAATTGGACTGAATAACTTAAAATTCGAGTGGGTTTTATTTTTTTAACGGTTTCCCCCAAATATTCAGCCCTAATCATCCCTACATCTAAAAAGATGGAAATATCTTTAAAATTTTTTCCTATCTTTACAGGAACCAAGCAAATTCCCGGAAATGGGTTATATGATCTTAATTTTTGTTTTTTTCTAAGAAAGCCTTTTTACTTTGATTTTTTTTTTGTATTGATGATTAAAATAATCTATTTGACAGCCAAGAGAAAGGGGATTGCAAAAAACTATTCTGAATAAAAGAATTTAAAAAGCATCTTTGTAATATCTTCACATAAAGTCTGATTCTTCCAATGTTTCTAAGTGATAGTTCAACATTTGGGAATTTTTTAAAAATGATCTTCCAAGAAAACCCTTTATCTAAATCCCCCCAAGATTTCTCACACAAGAACAAAGGTTTTAAAGCTTTTTCACCCACTAGTACTCATTTGTAGATATTTTTTGGTTTTTATACCCATTTCAAAAATAATCATTTCCGCCTTTTCATCATTAAATTAAAATTTGTTTAGTTTCATCCATCCTTTACTTGCAATACAATTTTCCATAACAGATACTGATGAAAAAATCTGAAACTTTATTGAGTTTTTTTAACAGCTGATTTCAGGCAAAAAATTAAAACAAGGGGGAAAGTGGTAAAATATCAAAAGGGGGGCTTAAATATTGTAAAAAGGAGGGGGCCCAGAATAATCCAGTCAACCACACGTTTTATGAAGGAGGATACATGTTTCCTTGTTACCGAGATTTTTTCAAACCCAAAAATTCCTTTAAGCTGTCCATAATTTAAAAATTTATCAGAGCAAGTCAAAAGTAAAAATTTTTATTTATAGTGTTGAAGCCGCACTTAAATCTATTTGAAAAGACGAGCACTTATATTCCCTTATATTTTTAAATTTATTTCCAATTCCCCTTGGTTTTCTCCAACAATAGTCACACGTTTTTTATTTCACTTTTTTAACTGCTTACCAGGTTAGTTCGTGCTTCGCAATGGACTACTTTTTATTCACCTTTCATCCTAATTCATGATTTTAAGGGGAACCCGAAACTACATTTTATCTGTTTTTTTGTATTTCAAATTGAATTTTTTTCAATTTTAATGTCTTTATTTCTTTAAAAAAAAAAAATTCTTTACAAATTTATATCTGTTGTTTTATTCCCACAAAACCCTTTTTTTTCTATCATTAAATGAGGGGTTTTTTTTCTTTGTGACCTAATGACAGGCTATAGATATTCGTACAATCTTGACAACTCCCATATTGGGCCAAATCCCGATCGGCAGACATGACTGAAATTTAAAATAGTCGGGATTCCTACAAAGGGAGCAAATTTATCGTTTTTCACCCATCATAAACCTATAACCTATATTTAACAACGTTTTTTTTGAATTTTTTCAATCCTTTGAATGACGTTTTTTTTAGCTATTTACAAAGGGAAATATTTTTTAAAAAAAACTTTCACATACACATTTACACACACGCACCACGCGCCACATACACACACCACACACACAAACACACACACACACCCTGCATACTCAGATTGATACACAATAATTCTCTGTATGTAAGTCTCCCTGAATCATTGATTGGTCTGGCTCATCACACACAAAGAACTGTTCCAATTGTATATTAAATAGGTGGGGGAAAAGAGGGCTTTTTAATACACATACACAAACACAAAAATACACACTATATACATACGTACATAAAAATATGTATTAAAAGGTGGGGGAAGAAGGTGGGGAAGGGGGGGGGGGCATCGCAGACGGGTGGTGGAGGTTGTGGTGGGGAAAAGTGTCGATGGTGAAAGATGGGGGAAGAGAGGGGGTGGGGAGGATTTTGGGAGGTGGATGGGGGTTGGCAGTAAATATATATATATATATATAAATATATATTTTATATATATATATATATATATATATATTGGTGTGTGTGTGTGTATTAGTAAATATATTAAGCATCAATTTTCTATGTGGGGCTATGTGGTTTTGGTGGTGTGACACTCGCTTCGGATCGGAAGGTCCTGGGTCGAGGCCTAAACCGGCGCGTAGTCCTTGTAAAAGGCTCTTTACTCACTCAGGTGTATAATGATTACCTGGCCTTTAACAGTGTTTTCACTTTCCCGAACAAAATATAAATCGCCTTACAGGCGCCATGCCTGGTCCTAAATGTTAAATGCTGCTGTTGGCCTTGGATCCCCGGTAAAGCGCTTTAGCACGTTTTAGTGGATATTGCGCTAATAACAGCTCAATTTAAATATAAATTCTAGATTGTGGCGACATATATTGTGTGAATTAATGAAAAGGAAGAATTGCAAACATAAATACATGTGGCGGTTCGATGTGCAACACGAGCGATCGTGTTGATCGTTCCGCACCCCTGCTTCAATCGAAAGTAGAATCTTTTATTTTCAAAATGGTACTCCCCCGCCTGTCCGAGTACTTTCGAAATTACAAGGGCCCTTTAAAAATTTATTGATAGGGAAATTCCCTCTTTTTTATTTTTGGGTTTTTACGATAATCTATACTTATTTAAAAATTAAAAGTCATTGAAATTTATTTTTTTGCAAATAATGATGAAAGACCGGGGGCCCAAAAGGGGCCCTTTCTATTGGCCAAGTTTAGCCTTTAAGTATAGTATTGTATTAAAAAATAAAAATATGAAAGAACAATCAAAGGCTGGGTTTACACATCTCTAATTCAGGAGAAGCCCCCGTTTTACTTTTTTTTTCATGATGATAAATTTCCTGAGGTTATTAAGAGTTTAAATTTTGGGTTTTTTTTTCAAGGTGAGGAAAGTTTTGGTATCCCGAAAAGGGGATCGAAAAAATTGTAAATAATGTATAAGGGTTTTCGGGGGTTAAAAATTGGCCCCTCGTTCCAAGTGGTTATTCGGGATGAAGGTAGATTTGTTTTTAAGACACTATCAAATTTGGGGGTTTTTTTTCTTTAAAAGGGGAACAAATTTTCTATTTTGAATTGCAAAAGTATTTAATTTTTTTTTATTTTTTTTATTTTAAAATTTAAATTTTTTAATAGTTTATCCCCACTAAAAGTTTTGAAGGGGGGGTACATTGTTTAAAAATTTAATTGATAATTGTTTTCAAAATTTTTGTGTTGATTTTTAAACTAAGGAGTTTTTAAAATTTAACCTTTTGAGCGCAATAATACCCCAGATGAAAAATCTTTTAAAAAAATTTGCGAAGGGAACAAACCTTATTCCCGGGGCCCCATTTTTAATCGCAAAGAAATGACGGAAAAAAGATGAATTTTAAAATACCCCCCACCCCTTCTCCCCCCTCACATTTTTAAAAAATAAAATTTCCCCCGCCCG
>NW_027623437.1:5000-10022 GCF_034508935.2 Berghia stephanieae
TCTTTTCAGAGAACGGCAGTTAATTGGTTAAAGAGGGGAGGTAAATATTTTTAAAGGGTTGTTTACAAATTACAAATGTGCTGAGTCTCAAGTCTCATATTTTAAATCAAATCATTGCATATTATTTGAAACCTACAATATAGTTTATGATTTGATTGCGTGATTAGTGACCTCGGTTGCTCATCGTACAGTATTGTAATAAAATCAACCAATGCTGAGCGTGGTTATTGATCAGGGGAGTGACCACTATTGGAAACTTCTCATAACGACCACTGTGCTCTTGGTTGAGGAAACTTGAACATATTGGCTCAATCGACTCTGGTGTCAATGAGTTCCTAGCTATAATGGGCAATGTTAAGAGTGCTAATGTTAAATAAGACATTCAGCAGACGACTTAAAACTGTGTGAAATGGAAATTTGGGTCCACATTGCCTGCTTGTGGAAATAAGAAGCTTTGACGAGCACATAGAGCATGTAAATCCGTGACAATGAAAGGTCTATAAATATTTTAATGCCTGTTATGTTCAATGATAAAATGGAGTTGCGATGTAAATAATATGCGATTTTATATAAACGATTGCTTTCATGTTTGTTCCACATATGGCTGGCGTTCTTTTGCGTTGTATATCTATCACTAATTTTTCTTCAAATATCGATCGATTAAGATGACGCCCAATTTGTCAAAAAGATTTATCCCCGAGAATTCATAGAAAGCAACATAAAGAGATACCTTACCGAGAAAGGAAATTAATGGGAGAAGAATGTGACAATGAAAAAAAAAAAAAAGAAAGAAAAAGAAGATACATCTCTTTTAATCGACGTGCTCTCATTTGCAAGTCTGATAACCCAATTCATTATGGGCTCATTGTTGTAATGGAAATCTCAAAAATGACGTAAAATATGTCCATTACAACAATGTTAAACTAGAACACGCCTCTTTTAATCCAAAATCCGAAGCTAACGTCCATTTCAGTCAGAAAAAAAGCATTCAATGTGTATTCACTACTTGTACTTATAAATAAATCTGATAAGCGAAAGTAATATTGGGATCAATTTAACATATGCAATCGGCGATTGTAATATTTTGCGTTGGATTTAGAGTATGTTTTATTCGGTAACAATGAGACCATATCAATTTGGGTTCTCATAAGACTTGTATAGGTATGTATATCGTTTCAAATATATCGTTTGGCTATTTCTAACTCGAGTATTGACTTTGATGGAGGGATGCACAAGGAGTCAGGAAAGAGAGAAATGTTTTGATCAAAATTAAGTAAATGGCTTCCCTGCTGCCAATAATGGTTATGTATGTCAGTCCGGATTGAAGGCTTTCCATTTACATCAGATACTATTAATTTTTACTACAAAATTGCAGCAAAACGATGTAATGTGTAAGCAGTGCCCATGTTTTCATGTGCTACTTTTTATGTTCCATAGTTAACGAGGACTGGTTTATGCTCTAAGCACGTTAATCTCCGCACGTTTATGAAAGGCCAATCATTAAACGGTCATTAAATTGTACTATCTACCCCATTCAATACAGCAAACAGCTGGCGATGACACACGGCGACAATTATTACAATGGATATTATGTATAGCTATAACTACACATCTGTGTGCATGAAATTGGAGGTAATATTAAATGCTCTACCATGTAAGATTAAGTTTTTTTCTCCTATGATTTAGAGTTACATTTTGAGGGTCCTTTTTTGCTTGAAGTGGTGATTTCGTAGAATTTCTGTTTTAACTTTGAATATCTCTTTCATATACTTTATTCCATAAAAAAAGGGCGCAACGTTAAAAACTATGCATTGCAGTCAGACTATAAACATTACCTTAACCTTCATTCTCTCGGGGGCCAAGAGGCACATAAGGCCTAAACAGTTTCCTCCATTTGCTCCGGCACCTTGCTTTAGTTCGTGCTCCCAGCCAGGAGGATGAAAAATCATATCTTTCCCTCTCCATCATTCTACGCCATGCTGCTTTTGGGCTTCCGTTTCGCCTCTTTTCTCCTCGAGCCGTTTTCATTAACGAGGACTAAATTTATCTAGTTATTTACTGGTCTAGTAAATGACGCCAGTCTTAAGACTAAGCGGAGCAAGTGACAAAAATATCGGATCATGAACGCTTTCTAGTCTCATGACGAGAAGTGGCGTTGTAAGGACGGTGACTAATTCGGCTGTTTTGTACTGGTAACATCACACTCTCTAGTACACGATGGCATGTAAGATACCCGTCTTCATACTTTCAACGCAAAAATTCCTCTTTAGCAACACATCCGGTATAGATAATTTTTTCGTTCTTTTTCATATTTTATCTTACTTTTGTCATGATGATCCAATCATATTGACTTTCGACTGTTAGACAACAATAATGTCCATGGTCGACTGTAAATTCTATTTTTTATGGAATCTTCAGATCAATGATTTAGGCCCATGACAGTTTCATCGAAACTCAAACAAATTGAACCAAAAAAAAAAAAAAACAACAACAACAAAAAAACAAAAACAAAACAAAACAAACAAACAAAAGAGAAAGTTTGTTCTGATGTATCACATTATTTCAGTCAGTTACACTGTCAGCAGAATAACTTTTGTCTCCACTATACTTTCTTATCATTTTTTTTTTTTTTTGTTGTTCTTTGAAGCAACCCCTTCATTTCGAGTATATCGTGCACTCGCAACTCGCGAGCCGATCAGATTCCGTTTTTCAAAAGTTGTTACTCACAAAAATGTGTACTTTTGACGATCTGCACTCATCTTATAGGTTTTTAAAGCCAGTTTCAATAGCAACAGAGACTTTTTGCCTCTTCATTCGTAACCGACGTATTTTCCTTCTGAATCGAAGCGCTCAATCTAAAATTGCTGCTATCTTTTCGACGCTTTCCAAGTAACTAGTCTCAGACTAAGTTTGAAACCTGCCTCAGCAAATGACCAAAAATTGGCCAAACTTAGTCCAAAAGGGGCCGGATTTTATCTAGGACTTGCTTAGTCAGCCACATAAAATGCGATTTTTTCTATCCTTGACTAAAAATAGAGATATCAGAGACTAATCGCTATTTTCCTGTTCATGTAAACGGCTCCTGGAGTCCCCCCGTCACCATAACCGTACTGTGATTTAAAAGAAATTAAACGAAACAAAACAAAAATAAAAAAAAAAACAATAAAACCTAGCAAAACCCGCATAGCTACAAATTTGCTCAAAAACGACTTTCAAGGGCCCCCAAACAATAGCAACACTTAACATTTGGGCGAGACGCTATTTTACATTTATATTTTACAGAGACAGTAACATGCCAAGTACTTAGCTTACGCCTAAGGAAAATAAATGCTTGAGAAGAATATTGAGAGTAAGATGGCAAAAGCATAAGAAATGAGAGGATTTTTTGAAAAGGCAGAAGCAGAAAATGTGGAATTGAATTTGGCATGTGGTGAGAAAGAGCTGCAATGGCATGGATGGATGAGGGCAAGGAAGGCACATAACAACATGACGTAGGATAGTGGAAAAAGAAGAGGAACGAAAATCACGAATGTAGCTACGGACCAAATGAAGTGGAAGGAAATTGTCCCAGACTGTATGCGCTTCCTGGCGCTGAGAGATCTAAACTTATATAAGAAGGTAAAGAGCTGTGAGTAGAGCCTTTTCCCAGGACTCAACACGGCCATCCCAGTGTTATACCACAAGATCATAACGCATTACAGCCTAATCCTCTATGGCCTTGCTGCTTTTTCTAAAGGAGCTTTTTGTTACTATTTCTTAATAAAGAAGAAGAAATATATAACAGGAGTGATAGAACAATAATAATATTATAAACATCATAGCTCTATCTTCATTTGACAAACACTCTTATAGTTATGCAAATCTTATGTTGAGGATGTTTTCAAAAACCTGTCAGTCTCTACGCTTCAACAGCCTTGAGTTTGAATAGGACTTGTCTGATAAATACATTATTGTAAACAATCCTTGTCGTGATTCATATATATTCTATTTTGTGTGTTGTCACAGTGTTATAATTTTTTTTCCCTGAAGTTTGAATTCCATACTCTGTAATTCTCAATACAGAAAGACCATTATATGTATTATTAGGGTTATAAAAATCCTCACAATGATGCCATAGACCTTATCCTAGCTCCAAGTGCATACATTTTCTGGTTTGGCTTCCTTTTTGCTCAACAGTCTTACGAAACTCGTTACCTTTTTTTGTGCTAGCACCCATACGATACCCATCAATGTTAATGGCCAGGTATTCATTCGCATCTGAGTCGAGTGGGGTATAGTGTGTAAAATGACTAAGCCAAGGACCACAAAGCCGAGGCCAGAGTTTTTTCTAATGAAGGACCGCTCTCAACATTGCATGCTTTTGTCATCGAACAGCTGAATCCCCTATTTTCAACTATGAATAGAATAAATGAAGTTGCGGTCCTTAGCTTTTTTGTAATTGGTTATTAGACCACCCGTAGGGTGACACGTTATCACGATGCCATCTCAACCAGGGCGATTAACGTTACAGTTTATGTGTCGATACAATTGGATATTTTTCTTAAACGCATACCATCGATAAAATGTTCAATTTTTTCGTATTTTCTTGTCTCCTCACATTGGATGAGCACACACGACATAAATTCTAATACATTATCACAATGACGCAGCTCTCATTGCCCGTGAACATGTGGCTAATCTCCCAAAGCAGGACAAACACCCTTTTGTTTTGGACAGAGAATTAATGTCCACAAAGGCTTTCCTAATTAAGACCTAGTATCAGCCCTTTACAAGCGTCTATGAAGGGTTATATGTTGCATAGTTTGTATGGTCGATGATATTTATCTTCATATTATTCGAATTTACGTAGCGCATTTCAAAAGTTTTGCCACGTTCAGTTTACTTCATAATTTTCATTCTTATTTATTCAGCAAGGCATTTGTTGTCACCAATTATTCTCTTCCCTTCTTCCTATCCATCACCTCTCTCTCCTCTCCTCTCCCCCTCTCTCTCTCCCCTCCCCCTCTCTCCTCTCCCTCTCTC
>NW_027623438.1:0-10014 GCF_034508935.2 Berghia stephanieae
AGCGGGGAAAATTTTTGGTTCCTTGGCCCCGGCCGTTAACGAAATTTTTGTTGTCAAAAAAAAAAGAAATATTCCCCTCCTGGGTAAATTGCCCAAACATTTTAAGTTTGCTTTTGGGGCTTGGTACTTTAAAAAAGGGGTTTGAGCGAATTTAGTGGTATTGCCCCTTTAAAAAAAGCAAGTTTTTCTTTTGTCTTTAATTTTTTTAATTAAATTGAAAACAAAAAAAAAAAAAAAAAAAAAAAAAAAAAAGATTTTTGGGTTTCGAAATTAGTTGGTAGGGTTTTTAAAAAAAACGATTATAAGTTCCTTCTAAATTAAAACTTTAAAGGGTTTACCTTACAAGAGATTTCCTGGCTTTTTCCAAATTGTTATGATTTTTGATCACAAAATTTTAGATTCCGGAACGACCCATTTCTCTTTAAAAAATTCATAAAAACTTTGGAACCATGAGGGAGGTAATTGCTTTATCGATCCACTCTTGACAAGCACCCTGAATTATTGCCTTGCTTTTTTTTTAAAAAACTATTTTTTTTTTTTTTTTTTTTTGTTTTTTTTTTTTAAAAATCGGCCTTGACGATTTTTTCGTGTAGATTTTTTCATTTTCCGTAGCTTGAAAAATAAGAGTTTAAAAATAGGGCAAAAACCACTAAATAAAAATCAAAACGTTTTAAAAAGGTCCCCAAACCCCAGTCTACAAAGCAAAGGAAAGAAACAGGAAAATATTAAATTTAAAAGTCGGGGACATGGGTTCCCCCCAAAGGGGGTCACTTTACAACCCCAGAAGGTGAGGGGAAAAAATAATCTATAAAAAGAAAAATAAATAAATAAAAATTCCCCTTTTTCAAACCCGGGGAAATTTTTTCCCGGGCCAAAACCAAGGAAACTGGAAAACCCAGGCGTCAGCCCCAAATGCAGCGCCCCAAAATGAGCTAGGGTGAGGTGACTTGTCAAGGCCCCATAAGTGGGTTTTAACCCAAATCGGGACCTTTCCCGGGGACGAAGCAAAAACCTTAACCAAATGGCCACGCGGGCCCCAAGAGAGTGAAAACTCAACTAAAGGGCTCAACTCTATGTTTTCCAGCCCTAGTCAACACGGAACCCAAAAAATCAAATCCGATTCATAACACAAAATCACAAAAGTTTTTTTAAAATTTTCACGTCCCAAAGGGAACAGGGGCCCCAACAAGACCACAAACCCCCCCCTAACCCCAAAAAATTAACCCAAAAAACTTTTAAAAACCCAAAAAAAAACCCCTTAAAAAAATGAAAAAATTATAATCAAAAAACCTTTTCCCACCAACCAACTGCATTTTTAAAAACCCACTTTTTTTCAAAATTTAAAAAAATGCTTTAAAAAAAAAAAAAAACCCCAAAATTTTTAAAAAATTTTTAAAAAAGTTTTGAAAAAACCCCCTTAAAAAAAAATTTTATTTTCGATTTTTTTAAAAAAATCAACAAAAGAAGGGTTTACAAAAGCAAGCCGGTTTAAAAAATATAAAAGGGGGGTTTTAAAAGGGTTTTTTTAAAATTTTTTTTTTTTCTAAAAAATTAAAAATATCATTTTGATCGTCGTTTAAAACATTAAAAAATTTTATGGTTTAAACCTTTCCAAATAAAAAAGCAGGGTTTCTTAGAAAAACCCTTTTTGAAAAAAAAATTTTTTCCCCCCCAAAAATAAATTTTTTTTTGTTATAAAAAATTTAAAAAAAATAAAACCAAAAAAAAAATAAAATTTTTTTTTAAAAAAAAAAAAAAAAAAACTTTTAAAAATTTTTTAATTAAAATTTGAAAAATTAAATTTTTTTATTTTAAATTTTTTTTAAAAAAAAAAAAATAAATGGTTGGGTATTCCAATTTTTTGTTTTAAAAATTTTTTTACCAAATAATTCAATCTAATTAAAACATTACAAACTAACATACTCACTTTAAATATTTTTCCCCCAAAAACTATCCCTTTCTAAACAAAAAAAACTCTATCTACTCCCTTTAATTTTTTTTGGGGGAAAAAAATTTAGGAACAAGGAAAAAAAAAGAAAATACCCACATAAATTTTAACCCCCAAGAAATTTTCACGAAAAATTTCCAAACCTTTATCAAAAAATTTTTTTTAACTCCCATAAAATTGAAAATTTTGTTTTGGTTTTTTGCTAGTAAAAAAAAAATTGGTTTAGGGGAAAATGACGTCGGCCCCCTTTTTTTTTTCTAGTTTTAGAATAAAATTTATGAATGAAAAAATTTAAGGATAGGTAAAAAGAGTTTTTTTTTATATAAAGTGATAGAATTTTGTGAAAATTAAAAATTTAATTTTTAAATTTTTAAAAAAATTTTTAAAAAATTTTAATTTTTTGAAATTTTCTTGAAAATAAAATTTAAACCCCTAGGGAAAAATGGCCCCCCCCTTTTTTTTAAATTATTAATTTTAAAATTATTAATTTATTTTTAAAAAAAAAAAATTTTTTTTTTTTTTTAATTTATATAAATTATTTTTTAAAATTTTATTTTTTTTTAAAAATTTTTTTAAATTTTAAAATTTTTTTATTATTATTTTTGGGTTTTTTTTTTATGTAAATTATTTTTATCAAAAAAAGGGACTGTATTAGGGGTTTTTTAGTAATATTTGGGCCATTTTTACAAAAAAAACCATTTTCCGTCCTTTTTGAATTTTCCTAACACCAATTTATTTTTCCAAAAACTTTTCCCCCCAAAAACCCCCCTCAACCCCCACACCCCAAACCCCCCCAACCCCCCAAAAACCCCATTTCCTCTATCTCTATTCCCTGCTTACGCGGATCTAAAAACTGTATTGTTATTTCATTTTCAAAAATGAAAAAAATAAATATTTTTTTTTTCCCCCCTTTAAAAAGGGGGGGCAATAAAGGGCCCTTTCCCCCTTTTCCCCCGGGAATTCCCTTAAAAGGAATTTTTTTAGGAACCCCAAACAAAAAGAAAATTTTTTAAAACTTTTAAAAAAACCCCCCTTATTTTTAAAATTGGAGGTTTTGGGTTTAAAATTTTTTTTAAAATTGACAAACCAAAAATCAAATGCGATACCTCACAGGGACACCTTTTCACACCCCGTGTCCGCATTTTTCCCTTTCGAAACCGAAAAAGAGAACTAAGAAAACCCCATTACGATCAATGGGGGTGCCAAAAAACAGATTTTACAGATAAATTTCGACCAGAAAATAATAAGTTTAGATAAATAAAAAGGAGGCAAAAAAACCGAAAATAAAAAGTTTTTTTTAAAAAAAAATTAAACATAAACCCTAGACAAAAGAAAATAAACTTGCACTCTTGCTTTTGGGGGTTTTTGAACTTGTTTTCCCTTCCCAAAGCAGGTTTTGGTTTTTAGAAATTTTTTATATTATAACTGGGGGGGAAATTTGTTCAGAGTTCGAATGTGGGAAAAAATTTGCCTTTTTTTTTTATCAACCCAAATTTCAAACCCGGGATTAAAGGTCTTATTTTTAAATTTATTTTTAGTTTAATGGGCAAACGATACCCCACTTTTCCAAGTTTTGCATAGTCATTCTCAAATTTAATTTTTTCCTCAAATAAAGGGGAAAAGAATTTAAAAGAATTGTTTTTGGGAACAAAAAAAAAATCGTTTTTGAAAGGGGTTTAAAAAAACCCTCAACCACTTAATTTTAAAAATGAAAAAAGGGTTTTACTAAAATATCTTAATAGAGTTTGTATAGAGCCTAAAATCAAGAGGCCGGTTTTTTCCCCTAACACGGGGATTTGTTTATATTTTTTTTGGGCCCGAAGCAAATTTTGGGGAAGGGGGGGAAAAATTAAAATTTTAAAAGAAATGTATACCGCTTGGGAAAAAATTGCGATGGATTTGGGAATAAGAACTGTAACCGCCCATGCGAAAATTTTGGGAAATTTTGAAATTGCTTCCTTTAGAAAGAGAAATTCATTTTTAAAAAAAAACCCCTCCGTGGAATACAAGATTTGGATATTAAAATTATGATAAGGGCCTTTTTTTCAAAACAATTTTTTTATCAAAAAAATTGGAGATTTTTAAATTTTAGGGGAAAAATTTAAAAATTTTTGAAAAACATATTGAATTCAAAAAAAACGAAAGAGTTTAGAGATATCAAAATCCGAGCCCTTAAAATGTGGACTAGAAGGAAAAAAACGCTTTATTTAAATATCAAATGATTCATTTTTTTAAGGGTTTGATTAGGGGTTTAAAAAATAAAAATTTGGTTTAAATTTTTGCGACCCAAAGGGGGGGGCCCTTTTTGGGGCTTGTAGGGGGCTTGGGGCCCCAAACGGGATCGTTAAGAAAAAACTAACCCAAACTTTTGTGATTTGTAAAAATGACACTCCCGGGTTCTGATTATAGGTTCCGTGTTGATACGGTGGGGGAAAAGAACATAGAGTTGAGTCCCTTTGATAGAGTTTCACTTCTTGGGGAAGCGGGTCAGGGTAAGGTTTTTGCTTTACCCGAAAAGGGACAAATTTAAAGGGTTCCCGAACATGGGGGTTTTGTTTAATAATTTTCAATATAAAATTAAAGGGGGGGGTGGGGAATTTTCACACTAAAATTTTTTTTTTAACCCAAATCTACTTTACAGAGAGTATCCTTCTTATTACTCATTTATTTATTTTTTATTAGAATTGAAAGGGACTTTGCCCTTTTGTAACCAGTTAGAAAACCGAATTTCAAATACTATATTTATAAAAAATATTCTTTTCGGATTTGATTGAGAACCAAGCTTTTGGCATAATATTTTGTAATAGAGTGCTAGTGTGGAAAACCCCAACAGTCAATATTTATAAAAAATATATTTAAAAATTATATAATATATATTATATGTTTATTATCGCACCGTAAATTGGGGATAGCTTTCCCTTTAAAGGAAAAATTTTTGTCTCGTGATTTAGAGCGTGTATTATTGCGGGTCTTTTTGCTCAATTGTTATGGGCCATTGATGCAAGGGAAAACCCTTAAAAATGAGCCTTTTTTTTCATTAAAACAATTTTAAAGGCCCCATAAAGCTTTCCCTTTTATTAACCCAAATAGGGCACCTAGATTTTAATTACACAGTTTTTTTTTAAATTTGTTTTTCCGGGAAAATAGAATTGATTTTAATAAAATGACAAATTACCCAAACACAAAAAAACCTAAATGGCCAAAATTAAGAGGCATATTTTTCCCTTAAAGCAAACCAAACCTTTTTTTTAATTAATTAAAAAATTGGGTTTTCCAAATGGAGCAGGGATAAAAATTGAAGCATTGTATGCCATTGAACAGAACTTTGGGGTTTTATATTTTTTCTTTTTGGGGTTATTTTAATTTTTTGTATAAAAAAAGGTTTTTCTTTTCCCCTTTCGGTAGTTTGTTCCTGTTCAAGGAAGAAAGTTTTTACGCTGCCAAGCAGCAGCCGAGTGTAAATGAACTTTTTAAATTTTTTCTTTCTTGGAATGAAGAAAGTTTTCTTAACGGTGTCCCAGTTCGCTGCTTGGTTGCTTTTCTTTTTTTTATTTTAGATCTAAAACTTATACCGCTGGTTTTTATTAATTTTTGACCTTTTACGATCCCGGTGGCAAAAAATTAAAGTACGAAATGGGGGCAAACAAAATTTCCCAATGAAGACCATAAATGTATTAGCTTTACAAGTGAAAACCCTAATGCTTTTTCTAACGACATTGAACGGGGCTCAATCAAAGATTTTTTTAAATTCCTTTCAAATCCAAAGCTTTTTTTTATTTTTTTTTCTTTTCCAATGGCTCTCAATAAAAAAAAATCTACTGGTTTTTTCCAAAAACATTTATTTATTAGTTACGGTACGTAATAAAAAGTTTGCTTTTGCCCTTTTAAATCTTATGTGCCCCTTTTGTTTTCATTGAGGCTGAGTTTCTTTTTAAAGGGCACCTCGTGCCTTTGACGTTTTGAAAGGGAAATTTAAAAAAAAAATAACACCGATTTGAAAATTTTCGAAGAAAAACTGAAAAACAAAAAAAAAAAATGGAAAATAGAATTTCTTCCTGATGAAAACAGATTTTAAATATTTACAAAAACCAAAAAACTTACTTAATCCATTCATTTTAAAGAAAAGCACTCGCAAATTAGGAAAAAGAATATTTACAGCAAAAGAACGAAAAAGCAAAATGAATTTATGAAAATTTTCTCCAACGAAACAACCCAAACCCCCCAAAAACCTACAGAGGGTTTTTAAAAGAGTTTTAAAACCATTTAAGCCGCCCCTTCGGATCCACAGTAAAAAAACTAAAGACGCGTTTTCATTATCGGAAAAAAATGGAATATAAAATTTGTAGCAATTCCATTTAAAAAAACTCAATTATTTTGTTACATCTTTCGAGATATCTTTTTCCCCCAAATTTAAATCCTTGGTCAAAATTTTACTCGCCCCAATATCACATGAAAACCAAACCCATTTTTCTTTACTCCTCATTGTGCCATTTCAAAATTTCAACCAGAACGGTTTTTGTAAAGATCAATAATTGGATTTTTCTATATTTCCCAGAGAAAAAAAGGTTTTTAAATTTTCTTTTCTGCTTTTTTTATTCACATGCCTTTTTCCATCTCTTAGCCGTTACTAAGATTCTTAAACACATGGTTTATAAAAATCATAAGCTCACAAATAACAAATAAAGCTCCCACCCATCCCAACATTTAAAAAAAGCCGTTCATTTTCTTCGGGGTCGAGTCGTATACAAAAATTCAATTAAAAACCGAGGGGCAGGATTATCAAATCTGCCAAACTTGACAAACACATTTTGAACATTTTGGCCAGAAAACCCTTCAAAAATTGAAGGATTAAAAGACCCTCTTTTGTCCCAACCCCCCCCCCCCCCCCCCCCCCCCCTAAAATTTTGGAACTTTCTTGAAGGTTGGGTTTTTTAGAGCTTTGACACGAGAGGATCATTTTAAGCTGTTATATTTGAAAAATTTCTGCCAAAATTTTTTTTTAAAAAGTATTTTTATACCTTTTTAACTTAAACTTATTTGCTAAAGGGAAAGAAATGAAAAATTCAGGGGGAAAATGGGCCTTGGTTTCCTCGCCACATCGAAGACTGACGGGTCTTTTCACACCGCCCCCAACCCTTTGGGCGTACAAGGCAGGTGACAACTGGCAACAGCTTTTTTACAACATCGTTAAAACCTGCCACATTTTTACCTGGCTTTCTTACAAAGGCTTTTAAATGATTTTGCTTTTTAAAGATCTGCCTTCACCGATGAAAAATAACGCCGTTTTTTAAAAAAAAAACCGGGTTTTCTTTGGAGTGATATCAAGATTTAAAAAGAAAATTTGAAAAAAACTTTTCACAATTTTTATTAAAACAAAGAAAAGTGCCCAACCCCCGTTGGGGGCCAAAAAAGGGCTTATATGCCTGGGACAACCTTCATGTTCTTGTGGCAATGGGTTTTGGTATGCACTCGCTTTAGGGTCGGATGACCCGGGGTTAAATTCCCGCCTGACGGGGCAAATTTGGGGTCCTTTGGGCCTGGGGTTAACAGCATTTTGTCTGTCAGAAAAAAAGTAATATTTCCTCCCGGGGTCAGTCCCACTTTTTAAGTGTTTGCGTTGGGTTGTACTCCTTTGAACGCGTTTAGCGCATTTTGTGGTAAAGCCCCTTTTAAAAAACAAGTTTTTCTGTCTTTATGTTTTATAAGTAATTGACAACAAAAAAAAAGAAAAAAAAAAAAAAAAAAAATTTCGGTTCGTAATTTGGGTAGGGATTTTAAAAAAAACGAAATTTTAAATTCCTTGTAAACTTCCACACAAAGATGTTACCTTACAAGAATTCCCGGGTTTTTCCTTTTTATGAGTTTTTTATCACAGAATTTAGATTCCCCGAACGACCCCCTTTTTCCCTTAAATATTCTAAGATCTTTGGAATCATGATGGAGTAATTGCTTCCATCACCACTCTTGAAAGCCCCTGAATTTTTTGGCCTTTCATTTTTTTAAAAAAATCTTTTTTTTTTTTTTTTTTTTTTGTTTAAATATCGGCCCTTGACGATTTTTCGTGTAGATTATTTTTTTTCCGTACTTGAAAAATATGGTTTTAAAAAGGGACAAAATCCACAAAATGAATCAAAATTTTAAATAGCCCAACCCTCAGTCACCGCAAGGACGGCCAGGACATAAATTTTAAATTCGAGACGAGGTGTTACCGACAGTTACCCCATTTACCCCCAGTAGGGTGGGGGAAAAATAACTAAAAAATGAAAAAATAAATAATAAATCTTTCCCTTTTTTCACCCCCGGGGAAAGTGTTCCCCCAGGGCCTTTTCCCAAGGAGACGGAAAAACCCAGGCTCGCCGCTGCAGCGCCCCCAAACTGAGCTAGGGTGAGGTGACGCTAAACCCCTCATAACGTACTGGATCAAAATCGGTACCTTTGGGTACAAGCAAATACCTTACCACGACCCCACGCGCCCCCAAGAGATAAAAAACTCTATCAAAGGGGACTCAACTCTAGTCTTTCTAGCCGATCGAACACGGAAAATATAGATCAAATCGAGTTCAACACAAGATCAAAAAAGTTTCGTTAGTATTTTCACGACCCCGGGTTCGGGCACCCCCCTACAAACCAAAAGCCGCACTTGCAACAATTACCAAAATTATTTTTTTAAACCATAAAAACCCCTTAAAAAATAATCACTTGATATCTTAAAGTCGTTTTCTCTAGCCCATCTCAAAGCCTGTTTTCTGATACTTCACTCTTTCTTTTCTTAAATTCAATATTTTTTCACAAAAAAAATTATCCCAATATTAATACCCCAATTAAGAAAATAAAAATTTTTTGCAAAAAGTCTTTCATCCATTACCCCCAAACCCTTGATTCCAGGGGGTGCCCATTAAAAAATGAATTCTCATCTGAATGAACAATTTCACAATGCCAAACGAGGGCGGTTACGCTTCATTACCACGCATCGCAAGCACCAAGGGGCTAACACACTTTTATAATTTTCCCCCCTTCAAAGTTCTGGCAAAATAAGTATACAATATCCCCGGTTTTAGAGAACCGCCTCTGATTTAGGGGCTCTATACGACTCTATTAAGTATCGGAAACTTTTTCAATATAAAATAAAAGTTTTTTAGGATTTTCTTAGAACCACTTAAAAAAAACAGAGAATTGCTTTGTTGCCAACAAAAATTTCATAAAATTCTTTTCCTTTTTGGGGCAAAAATCAATGAAATGACATGCGACTTGGAAAGTGGTACCGATACCCAAAAGAACAAATTAAATAACAAAAAACCCTTTTAAAGACCATGCATTGTTTAAAAAATAAAAAGTCGAAATTGTTTTTTCACATCGAACTCTGAAGAATTCCCAGATATAATATAAAAACTCGAAACGCGCCAGCATTTTGGAATGAAAAAAGTTCAGAATCCCAAAAGCAAAAGTCAATTTATTTTCATTTTTTCTAGATTCTGATTTAAAAAATTTTAAAAATTTCTAATTTTCGTTTTTTGGCCGCCTTTATTTTTCAAAAATTAAATTTTAACTGTGTCGAAAAATCTGCAAATCTGATTTTGCACACCCTTGATCGAATGTGCTTTTCTTGTTCTCTCATTAGTTTGTAAGAAAAGCGGACACGAAGGGGAAATATGTGCCCCTATACGCACTTTTTAGGGGTTTTTTTTTAAATTTTTAAAATTTAAAATACTACTACTACACAAAACACTACTCTAAACTACTACTACTCTACACCTATATACACTTTACTATTACTAAATACTCAAATACTACTACTACTAACATCTATACTACTACTACTACTACTACTAAGCAATCTAATTTCGGAGAAAAAAGGCATTAGGAACAACGGTCATTATTGCACTTATCTCATCACCATCATTGCCTTTTTCACCCTAATCGGTTAGGCCACAGAAAAAAAGTTTCCACCCTCTCATCTTAGCTAACTTTTTTTTTAATCTCTCCCTAATGATTTTTAAAATTTTTGATTTTTTGGGAAATTCTATCTCGGTAAAAAATTTTAATTTTCTTAGGGAACAATGGGACGT
>NW_027623439.1:0-10012 GCF_034508935.2 Berghia stephanieae
TTTTTGTGTCGACAAAAAAAAAATTCCCCTTAATATCCCAAAGGGGGAAATTTGTCTTTAGGGTCTGTTTCCAAGGGAAGACTGGAATAACCCAGTGTCGGCCACAGTGCAGCGCCCCAAAGTGAGCTAGGCGAGGTGACTTGCTCAAGGCCACACAACGAGGTGGGTAGTCGAACTCGGCACCTTTTGGGTACGAAGCAAAGACCGTAACCTACTGACCACGCTGTCCTGGACATGGACACCCTTTGTTAATCAAAAATGAAGAGGGGTGGGGATGGAAAAGAGATAAATCTATAAAAATCATTGAATAGATCAGTTATGTTTGTTTTTGCCAAGGAAACGTTGTGAAACAACGAATAATTTGATAATACGCCTAACTCATCGCTAACTCCATGCTGAGTGAACCAAGGACACTAGGCATAAGCCCTATGTCCATTTAATCCCTGGTTCTCCCTATGAAGTCTTAGGCTTGATCCACGTTTCAACATGAGTCTTGAATTTGAGGTGAGTCTTCATTTTTAAAACAATAAATGAATATAATAGCTTTTTTTAAAAAAGAACAAAATACAAAATACGAACGTTTCGGGCTCAATACCCTTCGTCGGCCAACGACAACAAAAAACAAACAAAATCAATAAAGACATAAATACATTACTAAATTCCTAATAGACTTCAGATATATTTTGTAGATATTTTAGTTATGTATTTATGTCTTTTATTGTTTTGTGTGTTGTGACTGAAGAAGGGTTTTGAGCCCGAAACATTCTGTTTGATATTTTGTTCTTTTTTTTTTTTAAGCTGTCCAGTATCAATTTCATTTTTAAAATAATAAAAATTCCTATAGATAGTATGCGCTTGGCTAAGAAGCTCACAATATGTCATCCGAAAGTATAACAGACCAACACACAAAACTATGTGTAACCTTAAACGTTTATAGTCTGGTTAATACTAATACAGTTTAGTGAGAATTACTCATAAACGAGGATGGCAAAAAAAAAAAAAAAAAACCATAACAAACACCCGAGTGACGTCAACTTCATTCTATCTATAGAACCATGATTCATTGTACCCATTTAAAAACAACCCCCGCCCACTCTGTGCCTTGTGCATACTAGCACACTCTGGCGGCTGCTCTGCGGCTGACGCCTGGCCTATTCGAGTCTTCCTTTGAAGAAAATAATTTTTTTTAATAACAAGAAAATTTACTTCATTTATTTTTTTTTTTCCCTCTAATTTTTACTTAAAATTCAATTCCAAGGTAAGAGTGAAAAACTCAGGCGTACTCAGGCGTCAACCGTAGTGCAGCCACCGCAAAGTAAGCTAAGGCGTGCTACGCCAGTGACACGTTCAAGGTTACCAACATGGTTAGGTACCTGAAATCAATACCTTCTAGGTACGGACCAAGGACAATACGGCTGTGACAATCGGCCACCATTCTCTGACAATACGCTTCAACAGTCTAACGTCACTTCCCTCGTAATGACGCATGGTAATTTAGTAACTGGCTCTAAACAATCGGAACAATGCGGACGTTTGCAACACATTTGGGTCATATCAGCGCGAGTAAAAAAGGAAGAAAATTTTGGGTAGTATAGACATTTTTGATCTACAGTTAAAAGGACGAGGAAAAAGCATGACAAAGGGGAAATGGTGCAAATTAATGGGGAACAGATGTAGATTCCAAGAGCATACTATTAGTGTGCTTTGGTTTGAGATCACTTAAAAAGTCCTTTATCCGGACACCAGTACAAGACCCAACTAAGAGTAAGAGCTAAGATAAACACACATGTTTACAAATCATGTATTAAAAATAAAAGTGCATAAATAACAGAGAGGTGATTTACAAGAGAAAAATGTCATCTCCCAAAACAACAACTATACATTTGACTGTTTCCCCCTCCCAGCCAAGGACTCCGGCCAGGGTCAGGACAAGTTTCTATTCGTAATTTTGTTAGATCTTCCAGCGGCTTTAGACACAATCGGTCATGAAATACTTTGAAAACGTTTTGATCTTATCTTTGGATTATCTGCTTCAGATTAAATTGGTCTTCGTCCTACTTATCTAAGCAAAAACAATTAATTACCAAAGATTTAAAGTCAGCTGAGTATTATCTGGAGAATGGAGTCCCCAAGGGTTCAGTTCTTTGGCCTGTAATTTTTTTGTTGTTTTTTATCCCTGAGGAAACTGCCTCTGTTTTTCATAAAATAAGCAGGCGATACTCAGTTGTATAATTCAATACGAAATACATCCCTCAATGATCCAAAAGCTCGTGCCAACAAAGTGAAACATTATAATTAAAACTAAAGAAAGGATGGATGCAAGAGACTAAAGAGTGTGATAGAAAGAAAAAAAGAGTGAGAGAGAGAGAGAGAGAGAAAGAGAGAGAGAGAGAGAGAGAGAGAGAGAGAAAGAGAAAAGAGAGAGAGAGAGAGAAAGAGAGAGAGAGAGAAAGAGAAAAGAGAGAGAAAGAGAGAGAGAAAGAGAGAGAGAGAGAAGAGAGAGAGAGAGAGAGAGAGAGAGGGGAGAGAGAGAGAGAGAGAGAGAGAAGTAGGTGTAGTTTAGTGTTGATAGTAATATTAGCGTTAGTGTCAGTAAACAAATGAAGAGCAAAAGGGTCGTGACTTTTATGAATTTTATTATTACAAAATTATTAACTTCAAAAAAAACATTAACTTAACGTTCATAGAGTTTAGATTTTAGGCATTGTAGTTGTGGGCCAGTTTAATATGGAGAAAATATCATCAAATGAAGTGTATATGGATGGGTTGATTGGTTTTTATATCACGACAACCAACAATTTTAAAATTGCATGTCATCCCCCTCCCCCTCCCTCTATGAAACAATTAAGTAGAAAAAATAAATCTGTATTTCACCCACCCCCCCCAAGAAAAAAAATGATAATGAGAACAAAAATCTGCAGGATTTCCATTCTGGTTAAGACCGTTTACATGAAATTTTCTTAAAAACAGATGATCGGGATTGAACGAAATTTACACCATAAGTTTCGTTTAAAACTTTTATTCTAAAAATGCCAATTTAGAGAATCCGTGAGTATTTGGTTAATTTCCCAACCCCCCAATCCCCCCAAATCCTATATTCGGGACATCCTGATAAAATTCTGTTAAGTGGAAGAGCTATTTATAGATGACCCAGCAGCATTCACATGTGACGGAACTAAAGATAAATAACTACCCAAATTACAATGCTCCTTGTTTAAATTGACTATTAAAAGCCAGCTTGTTGTTTTCATTTATTGGTTTTTTAAATTTAAAAATGAATAATGATGTAGCTAAACAGATTTACCCATGCTCGAGGTGCTTTACGATGCTTCATTTATCCCCCTCATCCACTGTAATGTGAATTAATTTGCCCAAGGAAAAAAACGCGATCGACATAATACGAATGCTGACCCGGAATGGATGACAGCTCCTGCCACATCTCGTCCCTCATTGGGTGAATCAGGCAGACATGTTTTTTACACACTTGCTGGAAATAAGCCATCGTTAACTTAAAGTTATAGCCTGGCACTAACAAAATATGACGTCAAAAGACAATCTTTGGCCACAAAAGAAAACAAATCGTGAGTTGTATTCAATAGTTCAACCAATGGAACCACTTGTTTCCTTGAGCTCTACTAACGACAACTCACTACACAGTGCATAAACCTTTAAAATGACGTCAAACTATAAGTCATAGTGGTTTCCAGTGTCAGGCTATACGTTAACGATGGCTACGCTGAGACTCATACGTCTTCTTTCTAGGTTCCATGCCTGGTCCAGGCTTCGGATACTGCATGAATTATCTCTCTCCATTCCTCCCTGTCTCTTGCCTTTTCAAACAGCTCTTGGATTGTTAGGTTGGTGAAGCCCTTCAGTTGGTCTATGAGTGTTTTTCTTTGTCTCCCCCGGGCGCGTTTACCAGGTATTTTTCCACAACTTGCCAGGTATTCATTCTTATCTTTCCTTACTATGTGTCCGAAAAAGGATAGTTGTCGATCCACTATTAAGGGCATTAGTTTCCTTTGTTGGTATGTTTGTTTTAGCACTTCTTCGTTCGTTTTGTGTGCAGTATACGATATTCTCTGCATCCTTCTCAAGCACCACATTTCAAAAGCTTCAATGTTCTTTTGTGTTTCTGCATTTGTAGTCCAGCTTTCGCATCCGTATAACAAGATTGGCCACACGTAGCACTTCAAGACTCGGAATCTAATCCCGAACGACATCTGTTTGTTTTTCAAAATGTTTCCCAGGTCCATGAAGGCCTGTTTGGCTTGAGTTATTCTTGCTCGTATGTCTCGGTTACATCTTCCATCTGTTGTCACTATTGAACCTAGGTATTTAAAACTTTCTACGTTGGTAAGTTGCTCGCCGTGAATCGTTATATTGCAGGTGTTGTTGTTTTCGGGGTTTTTCTGTATTACCATGCATTCCGTTTTGGTGATATTCACTTCCATTCCCTTGGCTTCACTATCTACTACCACTTTGTCAACAATCTTTTGAAGTTGGATTTCTGATGTTGCAATGAGTACCGTATCGTCTGCGTATCTTATATTATTTATGTTGTGACCTCCCACTTTTATTCCCTCCATATTATTTATGCCCCTCATGATTGTTTCTTGGTATAGATTAAACAGATCTGGTGAGGCAACACACCCTTGACGGACTCCTTTCTTAATAGGGAAAGGAATTTCCTGTAGAGTTTCCGATTTTGATAGATGCCTGCTGGGTGTAGTATAATGTTTGCATGAGTCTGAGGTCTTTCTCATCAGCGCCAATGGAGTGCAGTTGTTTTAGTATTTCTTCGTGGCGTACTCTATCAAAAGCTTTTTTGTAGTCGACAAAACAGAGGTATAGTGGGGTCTGAACCTGTATAGCTCTTTCACTTAAAACACGGAGGAGGTATATTGCGTTCCTTGTCCCTCTGTCAGGTTGGAATCCATATTGTTTCTTCTGCGATTTCGGGGTTAATCTTATTCCTTAGCCTGTTGATAATTATACGCAACAGTATTTTGTTGATGTGGCCCTTTTTAAACTTATAGTTCTAAAATTTTCGCATCTGACTGCACCTGCTTTCTTTGGTATTGCTATGAAAATAGAGTTTACAGAGATCTTCTGGAATTTTCCCAGTATTGTATATATTGTTGAATAATATGTGAAGTTCATCAATTGCTAGATCTCCTAGGCTTTTAATACCTCTACAGATATTTCATCAGGGCCTGTTGCTTTACCATCCCTCATTCGTTCCATGGCATGTTCAATTTCACTTTTGTGATGTTTGGTCCGCTTAATGGTTCTTTGAATTTCAGTGGTGGTTCATTTCTATTTGGATCATTGTACAGTTCGCCTATGTATTCTACCCATCGGCTTTCTATATGTTGTTCTTCAAATAGCAGTTCCCCTTGTTTGTTTTGGATACAACTTCCTGCTGCTTTGCTTTTCCTTTTCCCTGATAGTTCTTTTATTCTTTGGTGAGCTTGTTGGGGGTTGGGTTTGTATTCTCTTTCGATTTCGCAGCATTTCCAGTCTAGATATGTTCTCGTGTGCCTCGATGCATTTGGATTTAATGTGGTTGTTCAATGTTTGGTATTCTGCAGACCCTCTGTTGCATTTTCGTCTTTCTTCAAATAGGTTTAGAATTTCATTTGTCATCCATTCCTTTTTGCTGTTTATTTGAGCTATTGGTAAATGCTTTTCTGCAGTTGCTTTGACACACTTTTGGAATATATCAAATTGTTTTTCACATTTTTCGTTATCAGGTTCACTTTGGCTTTGTATCATGAGTGCATTTTCAAATTCTTCTCTCATTTTTGTTTGTATGCCATTGTCTTTGCATAACCTGTAATCCCTCTTTATTCTACCAGCTTTTTCTCTGAATAGCTTTAAACTTTATCCTTATTGTACAAACAACTGGGACATGGTCACTGTCTACATCGGCCCTGGTAGGTTTTGCAATTTAATATGCCATTTCTGAATCTTGATGATACTGCTATAAAGTCTATCTGGTTCCTTTCTCTGTCCCCTGGTAATTGCCATGTCCAGGGTTTTCTCTTGGGTTTTTGTTGAAACCAGGTGTTTGAAATCATTAATTTATTTTTTCTACCCCAATCTGCCCAGATGTTTCCCGTCTTTCTTCTCCGAGTCCCTGTGGTCGTTATTACCATCTCATGTTTGCCTAGGAGACAAGACCCACAGGAAAAGAACAATAATAAATGAGTACCTCAGGGCTCTGTTCTAGCACCAACTCTATTCAACGTCTATATAAGCAACATTCCCGAAACTAAAGCTTTCAAATTTGTTATGCTGACAACATCGCAATTGCATGGCAATCAAACGACCTTAAATAAATTGAAAAAACGCTTACCAGACGACACCAACATTCTGCAATCATCTTCAATAAATGGTACCGTTCGAATGAATACCACAAAAACTGTCAGTACTCTGTTCCATCTAGATAACCATCAAGCTGACCAACAAATAAATGTCACAACTAATAACTCTACGTTACCATACGACCAAAACCCAAAATATCTCGGCGTAATCCTGGACCGGTCCCTCACATATAGGAAACACCTAAAAATACTGCACATAAACTCCAGAAAAGAACGGTATTGTTAGAAAACTTGCTGGAACTTCCTGGGGTGCCTCCACATACAGTCCCTCAAAACATCCTCTATAGCACTCTGTTACAGTGTAGCAGAATACTGTGCCCCTGTTTGGGCAAGGTCCACTCACACCAAAATAGTAGACTCTCGCTCTAAATAACACCATGAGAACAATTTCTGGCACATTGAAATCAACTCGTACCTCGTGGTTACCAATAATGAGCGCAATTGCCCCTCCCCATCTCCGAAGAAGAGGCGACACAAAAACAATATCACCGACTGGAGAAAACAACATCAAATACTCCACTCAGAATAATCACCCAATCAGCCACCACAACATCACGCCTAAAAATCTCGCCAAAACCGTTCTACAAATCCAAAAAAGAACATTTCGTACCTCTCTGATAGCTGGAAAACTGAATGGGAAAAACAAACCAAAAAACAGTGATCTAATCAAAGACCCTAACAGCAACACCACTCCCAGTTTCTACACACTAAACAGAAAACAGTGGTCCTCCTGTAACATACTACATCTAAACACGTAGAACAGCATCTAATCTCCACAAATGGGGCTATATAACAAACACCAACATGCCAAGCCTGTACGCTCCAAATCAGGACATCAACCATGTGGTACTTCACTGTCCATCAACATCCATAGAGGGCGGCTATCCTGCTATCCACAAAGCTGATGACGACTACATCAAATGGCTGAATGAGTCACACTTGGAGGTGTGAAGACCATAACGACACTACTACTACGTAAAAATGAAATGACACGTCAACGTCTATGAAGAGATTGACGAACACAGCTATGTGGTAGTCCCAGTAGGAGATTGATGAAGTCGGAAAATCAGGATAACTCATGGTTTTTGGGGGTTTTTTCCCTAGCCCCTACCCCCCCCCCCCCCCCCCCCTTTTTTTTCTCCATGCAATGGATTGTGTAATGCCATAGGTAAGAAATACAAATGTTATTGTTGCTTTTGATCTTGGGTTTATAAAATCAACGTCTGTGTTGGATAAGTATGGCATTTCTCTGACAAAAATCCTGTGCAAATAGTTTGTGGGAGAGAGTTGACCATTCTCCAAATATCTATGATATAGGAGCTGTACTAAAGTTTGTAGTGTTTGTACCAGCCTTCTATAAAACTATTCACATAATATCTATGATGTGGGAGCTGTGTTGGTGTGTGTGTAGTGTTTGTACCAGCCATCTCTAAAACCATTCTCACAATATCTATGATGTAGAGCGTGTTAGTGTGTGTGTGTATGTTGGTGTGTAGAGTGTTTGTACAGCCATCTCTAAAACCATAATCATATCTACGATGTAGCAGCTGTGCTGGCTTGCGAAGTGTTTGTAGATGCCGAGTCAGACGACGTTTCTTCCAAGTTGAGATGAAGAAAAATCTGAGACGAAGCTCAGAGCTGGCCGTAATTTACAAATAAGTTTTTCGACATCACTAGCGTACTCCATCGCCGACAAACATGTATTTGATGTGATAGCTGAAATTGGAGTTAAGAATAATTATAATGTCAGAATGCATTAAAAAAATAAAACATTCAAGCAAACAAAAAGTTATGAGTAATTTTTTTGTAAAACATATCCAGTCACATCTCTCTAATCCCAACACCTCCATTGCCAGCATCTTTGGGCTGGATTACACAGACATCCAGACGGTATTGGTCAGTGTGATGTCCAGATACAGAGACATCCAGATGGTCAAATCTGTCCCTAAAGTGGCACACACTGTATGAACCAGAGGTAGTGGACAGACGGTATTGGTCAGTGTGTTGTCCAGATTACAGAGACATCCAGATGGTCATCTCAGTCCCTAAAGTGGCACACACTGTATGAACCAGAGTAGGTGGACAGACGGTATTGGTCAGTGTGATGTCCAATTACAGAGACATCCAGATGGTCAAATCTGTCCCTAAAGTCCTAAAGTGGTACACACTGTATGAACCGGAGTAGGTGGACAGACGGTATCGGTCAGTGTGATGTCCAGATTACAGAGACACCCAGATGGTCAAATCTGTCCCTAAAGTGGCACACACTGTATGAACCAGAGTAGTGGACAGATGGTATTGGTCAGTGTGATGTCCAGATTACAGAGACATCCAGATGGTCAAATCTGTCCCTAAAGTGGCACACACTGTATGAACCAGAGTAGGTGGACAGATGGTATTGGTCAGTGTGATGTCCAGATTACAGAGACATCCAGATGGTCATCTCAGTCCCTAAAGTGGCACACACTGTATGAACCAGAGTAGTGGACAGACGGTATCGGTCAATGTGATGTCCAGATTACGGAAACATCCAGATGGTCAAATCTGTCCCTAAAGATGGCACACACTGTATGAACCAGAGTAGGTGGACAGATGGTATTGGTCAGTGTGATGTCCAGATTACAGAGTACATCCAGATGGTCAAATCTGTTCCTAAAGTGGCACACACTGTATGAACCAGAGTAGGTAGACAGATGGTATTGGTCAGTGTGATGTCCAGATTACAGAGACATCCAGATGGTCAAATCTGTCCCTAAAGTGGTACACACTGTATGAACCAGAGTAGTGGACAGATGGTATCGTCAGTGTGATGTCCAGATACAGAGACATCCAGATGGTCAAATCTGTCCCTAAAGTGGCACACACTGTATGAACCAGAGTAGGGTGGACAGACGGTATCGGTCAGTTGATGTCCAGATTACAGAGACATCTAGATGGTCATCTCAGTCCCTAAAGTGGCACACACTTGTATGAACCAAGTAGTGGACAGACGGTATCGGTCAGTGTGATGTCCAGATTACAGAGACATCCAGATGGTCAAATCTGTCCCTAAAGTGGCACCACACTGTATGAACCAAGTAGGTGGACAGATGTATCGTCAGTGTGATGTCCAGATTACAGAGACATCCAGATGGTCAAATCTGTCCCTAAAGTGGCACACACTGTATGAACCAGAGTAGGTGGAGAGATGGTATTGGTCAGTGTGATGTCCGAATTACAGAGACATCCAGATGGTCAAATCTGTCCCTAAAGTAGCACACACTGTATGAACCAGAGTAGGTGGACAGATGGTATTAGTCAGTGTGAAGTCCAGATTACAGAGACATCCAAATGGTCAAATCTGTTCCTAAAGTGGCACACACTGTATGAACCAGAGTAGGTAGACAGATGGTATTGGTCAGTGTGATGTCCAGATTACAGAGACATCCAGATGGTCAAATCTGTCCCTAAAGTACACAAACTGTATGAACCAAAGTAGGTGGACAGATGGTATTAGTCAGTGTGAAGTCCAGATTACAGAGACAAACCAAATGGTCAAACTGTCCCAAAGTGGCCACACGTAAAAACCAGAGTAGGGGACAGATGGTTTGGTCATGGGGATTTTCCCCTTACAGAGACTCCAA
>NW_027623440.1:0-10030 GCF_034508935.2 Berghia stephanieae
AAAAAATCTCAATTCCCCCAAAAAAACGAAAAAATAAATCTGAAACTCAAATTATTTTAACTTTTGAACCAAAACCAATGACTCTTCTGAAATTCGATGATTATCAATTTGAAAATCGAAATTAAAATCGTCAAATTCCCCCCCAAAAAAAGTAAAAAAAAACAAACCAAAATTATTTACATTGTAACTCAAGATGCTAAAATGACTCCAGAAATTGAGATTTACAATTGAAAACTCGAAATTTAAAAAATCAAATTTCACCCAAAAAACGTAAAAAAAAATCTAAACTCCAAATTACTTTTAACATTTGAACCAAAAATCAAAATGACTCTTTCATGAAAAGTTGATGATTTATCAATGTAAATCGGAATTGAAAAAATCAAAATTTCAAAAAAGTGAAAAAAAATTAAATCAAATTATTAACATTGTAAACCAAAATCTCAAATGATTTCAAAAATTGAGATTATATCGAAAACTCGGAAATTTGAAAAATCGTCAAATTTCACCCAAAAAAAAAACGTGAAAAAAATCAAAAATCTGTAAACTCCTAAATTATACTTTTAAACATTGTGAAATCTCGAAAGACGTTCAAAATCGACTCTTTCATGCAAAAGTTCGATGATTTTATCACATTGTGAAATCGGAATTTGAAAAATCATCAAAATTCCCTAAAACTTGAAAAAAAAATACAAAAATCCAAAATTTAATTTCCTGACATTGTAAATCTCTGAAGATGCTCAAAGCACTTTTCGTGAAAAAATTGAAGATTTTATCAGATTGTGAAAACTCGGAAATTTAAAAAATCGTCAAATTTCACCCAAAAAAAACGTGAAAAAAATGAAAAAAACTGGAAACTCCAAAATTACTATTTTCTAAACATTTTGAATCTCAAAAGATGCTCAAAATGGACTCTTCATGCAAAAGTTCGATGATTTTATCACACTGTTGAAACCTCGGAAATTTGGAAAATCGTCAAATTCCCCCCTCCCCCCCTCCAAAAAAAAAACGTGAAAAAAAATGAAATATCTGGAAACTCAAAAATTATACTTCCTGGACATTGTGAATCTCCAAAGATGCTGAAAATGGACTCTTTCATGCAAACGTTCGATGATTTTATCATAATATTGAAAACTCGGAAATTTGAAAAAATCGTCAAATTTCACCCCAAAAAACGTGAAAAAAATCAAAAAATCTGTAAACTCCTAAATTAATCTTTTGAAAAATTGTGAAACTCGAAAGACGTTCAAAATCGACGCTTTCATGAAAAAGTTCGATGATATCATCGATTGTCGAAAATTCGGAAATTTGAAAAAAATCGTCAAAATTTCACCATAAAACGTGGAAAAATCTAAAATTTCAAAAATCCAAAATTTTAATTTATGATCATTGTAAAACTCTGAAGATGCTCAAAGTCGACTATTTCATGAAAATTTGAAGATTTCATCATACTGTTGAAAACTCGGAAATTTGAAAAAATCGTCAAATTTCACGAAAAAAAAAAAAAAAACGTGAAAAAAATCAAAAATCTGGAAACCCCAAAATTCTACTTTCTAAACATTGTGTAATCTCAAAAGATGCTAAAATGGACTCTTTCATGCAAAAGTTCGATGATTTATCACACTGTTGAAACCTCGGAAATTTGAAAAAATCATCAATTCCCCCCCCCCCCCTTCAAAACAGAAAAAAGTGAAAAAAAATGAAAAATCTGGAAACTCAAAAATTATACTTCCTGGACATTGTGAATCTCAAAAGATGCTAAAAATGGACTGTTTCATGAAAAGTTCGATGATTTTATCATACTGTTAAAATGTCGGAAATTTAAAAAAAATCGTCAAATTTCACCCAAAAAAAAAAACGTGAAAAATATCGAATAAATCTGAAACTCCAAATTCTACTTTCTTAAACATGTGAATCTCAAAAGATCTCAAAATGGACTCTTTCATGCAAAAGTTCGATGATTTTATCACACTGTTTAAAATCTCGGATATTTGAAAATCGTCAAAATCCCCCCCTTCAAAAAAAAAAAAACGTGAAAAAAAATGAAAAATCTGGAAACTCAAAAATTCTACTTCCTGGACATTATGAATCTCGAAAGATGCTGAAAATGGACTCTTTCATGCAAAAGATCGATGATTTTATCATACTGTTGAAAACTCGGAAATTTGAAAAAATCGTCAAATTTCACCCAAAAAAAACGTGAAAAAAATCAAAATCTGTAAACTCCTAAAATTATACTTTTTAAACATTGTGAACTCGAAAGACGTTCAAAATCGACTCTTTCATGAAAAAGTTCGATGATTTCATCAGATATGTCGAAAATTCGGAAATTTGAAAAAATCATCAAACATCACCATAAAACGTGGAAAAATCGAAATTTCAAAAATCCAAAATTTTAATTTATGATCATGTAAAATCTGAAGATGCTCAAAGTCGACTATTTCGTGAAAAATTTGAAGATTTCATCAGATTGTCGAAAACTCGGAAATTTAAAAAATCGTCAAATTTCACCCAAAAAAAACAACGTGAAAAAATGAAAATCTGGAAACTCCAAAATACTATTTTCTAAACATTGTGAATCTCAAAGATACTCAAAATGGACTCTTCATGCAAAAGTTCGATGATTTTATCACACTGTTGAAACCTCGCAAATTTGAAAAAATCGTCAAATTCCCCCCCCCCCTCAAAAAAAAAAAAAGTGAAAAAAAATGAAAAATCTGGAAACTCAAAATTCTACTTCCTGGACATTGTGAATCTCGAAAGATGCTGAAAATGGACTCTTTCATGCAAAAGTTCGATGAATTTATCACTACTGTTGAAAACTCGGAAATTTTGAAAAATCGTCAAATTCTCCCAAAAAAACGTGAAAAAAATCAATAATCTGTAAAATCCTAAATTATAATTTTTAAAAATTTTGGGAAAATCAAAAACTTTTAAAAAAGACTTTTCAGAAAAAAAATTTGATAAATTAATCTGATTTTCGAAAAATTTGGAAATTTTAAAAAAACGTCAAAAATTTCACCCTAAAAGTAGAAAAAAACGAAAATTTTAAAAATCCAAAATTTTAAAATTTTTCATTTTAAACTCTGAAGATGTTTCGTGAAAAAATTTGAAGATTTCATCAGATTGTCGAAAACTCGGAAATTTTAAAAAATCGTCAAATTTCACCCAAAAAAAAAAAAAACGTGAAAAAAAAAAAAATCTGGAAACTCCAAATTCTACTTCTAAACATTGTGAATCTCGAAAGATGCTCAAAATGACTCTTTCATGCAAAAGTTCGATGATTTTATCACACTGTTGAAACTCGGAAATTTGAAAAAATCGTCAAATTCCCCCCCCTCCAAAAACAAAATAAAACAACCAAATTTACTCCACATTGTATCTCCAGATGCAAAAAGACTTTAAAAATTCGATGATTATCAAATATTGAAAACTCGGAATTTAAAATCTCAAATTCACCAAAAAAAAAAAGCAAAATGAAAGACTGAACTCCAAAATTCTACTTTCTAAACATTGTGAATCTCAAAAGATGCTCAAAATGGACTCTTTCATGCAAAAGTTCGATGATTTTATCACACTGTTGAAACCTCGGAAATTTGAAAAATCGTCAAATTCCCCCCCACCCCCCTCCCAAAAAAAAAAAAGTGAAAAAAATGAAAAATCTGGAAACTCAAAAATTCTACTTCCTGACATTGTGAATCTCAAAGATGCTGAAAATGGACTCTTTCATGCAAAAGTTCGATGATTTATCATATTTGAAAACTCGGAAATTTGAAAAAATCGTCAAATTTCACAAAAAAAGAAAAAATCAAAAAAAAAAATTGAAATGAAATCGGGAAAACTCCAAAAATTCATTATCTATTTCGAAAATTGGTGAATCTCAAAACATAAGCGTAAAAATCGAAACTCTTATTTATCATGTAAAAAGTTATCGAATGATTTGAATTTATCACTGTTGAAACTCGGAAATTTAAAAAATCGTCAAATTTCACCCAAAAAAAAAAACGTGAAAAAAATGAAAAATCTGGAAACTCCAAAATTCTACTTTCTAAACATTGTGAATCTCGAAAGATGCTCAAAATGGACTCTTTCATGCAAAAGTTCGATGATTTTATCACACTGTTGAAACCTCGGAAATTTGAAAAAAATCGTCAAAATTTCACCATAAAACGTGGAAAAATCGAAAATTTCAAAAATCCAAAATTTTAATTTATGATCATTGTAAAACTCTGAAGATGCTCAAAGACGACTATTTCATTAAAAAATTTGAAGATTTCATAAGATTGTCGAAAACTCGGAAATTTAAAAAAATCGTCAAATTTCACCTAAAAAAAAAACGTGAAAAAAATCAAAAATCTGGAAACTCCAAAATTCTACTTTCTGAACATTGTGAATCTCGAAAGATGCTCAAAATGGACTCTTTCATGCAAAAGATCGATGATTTTATCATACTGTTGAAAACTCGGAAATTTGAAAAAATCGTCAAATTTCACCCAAAAAAACGTGAAAAAAAATCAAAAATCTGTAAACTCCTAAATTATACTTTTTAAACATTGTGAAACTCGAAAGACGTTCAAAATAGACTTTTTCATGAAAAAAGTTCGATGATTTCATCAGATTGTAGAAAATTCGGAAATTAGAAAAAATCGTCAAAATTTCACCATAAAACGTGGAAAAATCGAAAATTACAAAAATCCAAAATTTTAATTTATGATCATTGTAAAACTCTGAAGATGCTCAAAGTCGACTATTTCGTAAAAATTGAATGTAAAATCAATTTAAAGAAGATTTAATTCACTCAGATTGTCGCAAAACTTTAGGAAATTTTAAAAAATCGTCAAATTTCACCAAAAAAAAAAAAAAAAAAGTGAAAAAAATGAAAAATCTGGAAACTCGAAAATTCTACTTCCTGGACATTGTGAATCTCGAAAGATGCTCAAAATAGACTCTTTCATGCAAAAGTTCGATGATTTTATCACACTGTTGGAACCTCGGAAATTTGAAAAATCGTCAAATTCCCCCCCCCCCTTCCCTGAAAAAAAAAACGTGAAAAATATAAAAATCTGGAAACTCCAAAATTCTACTTTCTAAACATTGTGAATCTCAAAGATGCTCAAAATGGACTCTTTCATGCAAAAGTTCGATGATTTTATCACACTGTTGAAACTCGAAATTTGAAAAAATCGTCAAATTCCCCCCCCCCTCCAAAAAAAAAACGTGAAAAAAAATGAAAAATCTGAAACTCCAAAATTCTACTTCCTGGACATTGTGAATCTCGAAAGATGCTGAAAATGGACTCTTTCATGCAAAAGTTCGATGATTTTATCATATTGTTGAAAACTCGGAAATTTGAAAAAATCGTCAAATTTCATCCAAAAAAACGTGAAAAAAATCAATAATCTGTAAACTCCTAAATTATAATTTTTAAACATTGTGAAACTCGAAAGACGTTTAAAATCGACTCTTTCATGAAAAATTTCGATGATTTCATCTGATTGTCGAAAATTCGGAAATTTGAAAAAATCGTCAAAATTTCACCATAAAACGTAGAAAAATCGAAAATTTCAAAAATCCAAAATTTTAATTTATGATCATTGTAAAACTCTGAAGATGCTCAAAGTCGACTATTTCGTGAAAAAATTTGAAGATTTCATCATACTGTTGAAAACTCGGAAATTTTAAAAAATCGTCAAATTTCACCCCAAAAAAAAACGTGAAAAAAATCAAAAATCTGGAAACTCTAAAATTCTACATTCTAAACATTGTGAATCTCAAAAAATGCTCAAAATGGACTCTTTCATGCAAAAGTTCGATGATTTTATAACACTGTTGAAATCTCGGAAATTTGAAAAATTCGTCAAATTCCCCCCCCCCCTCCAAAAAAAAAAAAGTTAAAGAAATGAAAAATCTGGAAACTCCAAAATTCTACTTTCTGGACATTGTGAATCTCGAAAGATGCTCAAAATAGACTCTTTCATGCAAAAGTTCGATGATTTTATCACACTGTTGGAACCTCGGAAATTTTTAAAAAATCGTCAAATTCCCCCCCCCCTCCTAAAAAAAAAAACGTGAAAAAAATGAAAAATCTGGAACTCAAAATTCTACTTTCTAACATTGTGAATCTCAAAGATGCTCAAATGGACTCTTTCATGAAAAGTTCGATGATTTTATCATACTGTTGAAATCGAAATTTAAAAAATCGTCAAATTTCACCCAAAAATAAAAACGTGAAAAAAATGAAAAATCTGAAACTCCAAATTTACTTTCTAACATTGTGAAATCTCAAAGAGCTTAAAATGACTCTTTCATGAAAAGTTTCGATGATTTCATCAACTGTGAAACTCGGAAATTTGAATAATCGTCAAATTCCACCCCCCAAAAAAAAACGTGAAAAAATGAAAATTAAAACTCAAAATTCTACTTCTGACATTGTAATCTCGAAAGATGCTAAAATGCCTTTCATGAAAAGTTCGATGATTTATCATACTGTGAAAACTCGGAAATTTGAAAAAATCGTCAAATTTCACCCAAAAAAAAAACGTGAAAAAAATAAAAATCTGAAACTCCTAAATATACTTTTTAACATTGTTGAAAACTCAAAATGACTCTCAAAAATGAGATCATCGTTATCAATTGAAAAAAATGCATTATCGAATGAATTCAAATCAAATAATTGTTTGAAACCTCGAGCAAATTTTGAAAAAATCGATCAAATTCACCCCATCCCAAAAAAAAAAAAGTGAAAAAAATAAAATCAACTCAAAATTCTACTTCCTGACATTGTGAATCTCGAAGATGCTCAAATGACTCTTTCATGCAAAAGTTCGATGATTTATATCAACTGTTGAGAACCTCGGAAATTTGAAAAAATCGTCAAATTCCCCCCCCCCCTTCCCGTGAAAAAAAAACATGAAAAAAATGAAAATCTGGAAACTCAAAATTCTACTTTCTGAACATTGTGAATCCGAAAGATCTCAAATTGGACTCTTTCATGAAAAGTTCGATGATTTTATCATACGTTGAAATTCTGAAATTTAAAAAATCGTCAAATTTCACCAAAAAAACGTGAAAAAAATTAAAAATCTGGAAACTCCAAAATTCTACTTTCTTAATTTGAATCTCAAAGATGCTTAAAATGGACTCTTTCATGAAAAGTTCGATGATTTATCAATGTGAAAACTCGGAATTTTGAAAAATCGTCAAAATTCACCAAAAAACGTGAGAAAAATCAAAATTGTAAAAATCCAAAATTTAATTTTATGACATTGTAAAACTCTGAAGATCTCAAAATCGACTTTTCATGAAAAAATTTGAGATTTCATCAGATTGTCGAAAATTCGGAAATTTGAAAAAATCGTCAAATTTCACCAAAAAACGTGAAAAAAATGAAAATTTGAAAATCCAAAATTTAATTTAGATCATGTAAAACTCGAAAGATGCTCAAAAGTGACTTTCATGCAAAAATTTGAAGATTTCATCAGATTGTCGAAAACTCGGAAATTTGAAAAAATCGTCAAATTCACCCAAAAAAAAAAAAACGTGACAAAAATGAAAAATCTGGAAACTCCAAAATTCTATTCCTAAACATTGTGAATCTCAAAAGATGCTCAAAATGGACTCTTTCATGCAAAAGTTCGATGATTTTATCACACTGTTGAAACCTCGGAAATTTGAAAAAATCGTCAAATTCCCCCCCCCCCCCCCCCCCCTCAAAAAAAAAAAAGTGAAAAAAAATGAAAAACATGGAAACTTTGAAAATTCTACTTTCTGAACATTGTGAAATCTCGAAAAAGCTCAAATGACTCTTTCATGACAAAAGTTCGATGATTTTATCACACGTTTGAAACTCGAAATTTGAAAAAATCGTCAAATTCCCCCCCCCCTTACCGTAAAAAAAAAAACGTGAAAAAAAATAAAAAATCTGGAAACTCACAAAATTCTACTTTCTGAACATTGTGAATCTCGAAAGATGCTCAAAATGGACTCTTTCATGCAAAAGTTCGATGATTTTATCTACTGTTGAAACCTCGGAAATTTTAAAAATCGTCAAATTTCACCAAAAAAAAAAAAAAAAAAAAAAAAAAAAAAAAAAAAAAACCCCCCCCCCCCTTCATGCAAAAGTTCGATGATTTTATCATACTGTTGAAGAACTCGAAATTTGAAAAAATCGTCAAATTTCACCCAAAAAAAACGTGAAAAAAATCAAAAATCTGTAAACTCCTAAATTATACTTTTTAAACATTGTGAAACTCGAAAGACGTTCAAAATTGACTCTTTCATGAAAAAGTTCGATGATTTCATCAGATTGTAGAAAATTCGGAAATTTGAAAAAATCGTCAAAATTTCACCAAAAACGTGGAAAAATCGAAAATTAAAAAAAAAATCCAAAATTTTAATTTAGATCATTGTAAAAACTCTGAAATGCTCAAAGTCGACTATTTCGTGAAAAAATTTGAAGATTTCATCAATTTTCGAAAACTCGGAAATTTTAAAAAATCGTCAAATTTAAACCAAAAAAAAAAAAAAAAGGAAAAAAATGAAAAATCTGGAAACTCAAAATTCATTTCCCACATTGGAATTCAAAGAGCTCAAAATGGGCTCTTTCATGCAAAAGTTCGATGATTTTATCACACTGTTGAAAACCCGGAAATTTGAAAAAAATCTCAAATTTCCCCCCCCCCCCTCCCAAAAAAAAAAAACGTGAAAAAAAGAAAAATCTGGAAACTCAAAAATTCTACTTCTGGACATTGTGAATCTCGAAAGATGCCAAAATGGACTCTTTCATGAAAAGTTCGATGATTTTATCATACTGTTGAAAGCTGGGAAAATTTTTAAAAAATCGTCAAATTTCACCCCAAAAAAACGTGAAAAAAAATCAAAAATCTGTAAACCCTAAATTATACTTTTTAACATTGGGGAAACTCGAAAGACGTTCAAAATACTTTTTCGAAAAAGTTCGATGAATTTATCAGTTGTCGAAAATTCGGAAATTTGAAAAAAAACGTCAAAATTTCACCATAAAAACGTGGAAAAATCGAAAATTTTAATTTTAAAGATCATTGTAAAAATCGAAGAATGCCAAAGTCGATTATTTTCGTGAAAAAAATTTGAAATTTCATAATTGTCGAAAACTCGGAAATTTTAAAAAAATCGCTCAAATTTTCACCCAAAAAAAAAAAAAAAGTGAAAAAAAAAGAAAAATCGAACCCAAAATACACTTTCTAAAACATTTAAACTCCAAAAGATGCTCAAAATGGACTCTTTCTGCAAAAGTTCGTGGGTTTTTTTTCACACTGTTGAAACCTCGGGAAAAATGAAAAAATTGTAAAAATTTCCCCCCCCCCCCCTTTAAAAAAAAAAAAAAGTGAAAAAATGAAAAATCTGGAAAACCAAAAAATTTTATTCTGGACTTGGGAATCCGAAAGATGTGAAAATGACTTTTCATGCAAAAGTTCGATGATTTTACTACTATTGAAAAACCGGGAAAATTTTAAAAAACGTCAAAAATTTCACCAAAAAAAAATAAAAAAATCAAAAAATCTGTAAACCCCCCCTATTTTACTTTTTTAAAAATTGAAAAACCCAAAGACGTTCAAAACGACTCTTTCATGAAACCCGTTTTTGATTTCATCTGATTTTCCCCAAAAACGAAAATTTTAAAAAACCAAAAATTTTACCATAAAAAGTAGAAAAATCGAAAAATTTTAAAAATTTAAAAATTTTAAAATTTATGATCAGTAAAACCTGAATGCTAAAGTCGACATTTCGTGAAAAATTTGAAATTTCATCAGATTGTCGAAAAACCGAAATTTAAAAAAATCTCAAAAATTTCACCCAAAAAAAAAAAAAAAGTGAAAAAAAGAAAAACGGAAACTCCAAAATACATTTAAGAAACATTGTGAATCTCAAAAGATACTCAAAAATGGACTCTTTCAGCAAAAGTTTCGATGATTTTATCACCTGTTGAAACCTCGGAAATTTGAAAAAATCGTAAAAATTCCCCCCCCCCCCCCCCTTTAAAAAAAAAATAAAA
>NW_027623441.1:0-10013 GCF_034508935.2 Berghia stephanieae
TAAAGGGTAAAAAATGCCAGAAGACAATAGAGAAAAAAAATTTTTTGCGGCGGTGGTGGGGGTTTGAACCTGCGACACTTATTGGTACGACAACTCCGCCTGCAGGTGAGAGCGTGGCTCTACCGTGTGAGCTACCACGAACACAAAAATATTCGTTTCAAACCCAAAGTCATTACTAGATCCCTCTCTCACCCACTTCTTGAGACCGCCGATTCGTTGTACACCACCATCGCGAATAATTTTGACCAGCAGTTAAGCTTAATAGCCAATATTCTCAACACAAACATATAACATAGAAACGATTGAGACATTGAGTATGCTCCGGTGTAGGGGTGAATTTTTAATTCAGAAAAGTGAGTGAGCAGGCACTTATGTTGGTAACAACAAGATATGAAGTGAATAGAAAAGTGCCAGAAGACATAGAGAATAAAAATTTTTCGCGGCGGTGGTGGGGTTTGAACCTGCGACCTATTGGTACGACAACTCCGCCTGGCAGGTGAGAGCGTGGCTCTACCGTGTGAGCTATCAACGAACACAAAAATATTCGTTTTCAAACCCAAAGTCATTTACTAGATCCCTCTCTCACCCCCCTTCTTGAGACCGCCGATTCGTTCGTCCCACCATCGCGAATAAATTTTTACCAGCAGTTAAGCTTAATAGCCAATATTCTCACACAAACATATAACATGAAACGATTGAGACATTGAGTTGCTCCGGTGTATGGGGGGAATTTTTAATTCAGAAAAGTGAGTGGGCAGGCACATGTTGGTAACAACAAGAATTTAAGTAAAAAAAAAAAGTGCCAGAAGACAATAGAGAATAAAAAATTTTTGCGGAGTTGTCGTACCAATAAGGTCGCAGGTTCAAACCCCACCACCGCCGCGAAAAATTTTTATTCTCTATTGTCTTCTGGCACTTTTTATTCACTTCATATCTTGTTGATACAAATGCCTGCAATGTTCCGCTGGAGCTGTCGATAAGCAAAATACATACATGAATACATAGCTGCCATTGTCATGGTAAATCATCATTGGCCGAAATCACTAGGTGCATAAAAAAGACTGATTAATCACATTTTTTTTCAAGTTGGCTGGGTTAAAATAGTTCAGGGAAACCATGGTCGAGGTAAAAATTAGTTCGAGAAAGAAATGGACAGATAAGAAAGGACAAATTTCTTGCTTTTTCGAATGTGTTCAAGGAAACTATACTGAAGTGTAGTATGCTTCTTGCTTCCATTTCATCTCTTTTTCTAAAATAGACTTTTTGGAATTGATCTATGCATTCCACTTATATTTTACTCTTAAGACATTTTAATATTATCATGGCTTGTTTGTTTGCTATTTTTGAACAAGGGGCCTTTTGAATATTCTTGTATTTGATCCATACATTAACATGAGTGATACAAACTTGAACATTTTTTTAGTTTGGTTATAGGGTTTGAGTGTTTTCTCTAGCATAGCACACATTCCAGCACAACAAAAAATCAAACAAAAAATGTCCCCACAAAGCTTTCTGAATTTAAAAACATTTTGATTGGGTAGAATGGGTTTACGGGGGGAAGGGCCAAACCCGGAATCAAAATGCCCTTGTTTTTTAAAAAAATTTTCATTTTGGTTTACAAAAAAATTTTCCCTCCGGATATGATATCAACATTATAGGGAGACGACGACAGGGGGGACGACGACGTGTTTAGGGAAAAAAAATAATGTAAATTAAAAAATAAATAACAAAAAAAAAAAATAAATAATAATAATAATAATAATTAAAAATTAATAATAAAAATTTTAAAACGGGGGGGTTAAAAAAAGGGGGGGGGAAAATCCCCCCTAAACCCCTGCCAAAAAAAAAAAGAAAAAAAAACCCTTATTTAACCCCAAAAACCCTGTTTTAAATCGGCCCAAAAAAATTTTCTTCTAAAAACCCAAAAAGGTTTAAAAGTACCCCTTTAACTGTTTTGCACTTTTCAAAAAAGAAATTTGGGAAGAGAGCCCAAACAGCCAACATGAAAAAAATCACAAATCAAAAACTTTTCGGGGGGGGCCTTTTTTTGGGAACAGAAAAATGGGAAATTTGAAAAATTAGTTTTTAAAATTTTCCCGGGAAAGGGTTTTGATTTGAAAAATTTAGAAAAATATGAAGGGACTTTTTTTGTTGGTAAAATTAAAAAAAAAGGGCCCGCAATTTTGTTTTAAAGGTCAAAAATTAAACAGGTACCTTTTAAATTTAAAAAAACTTTGGTTGATAGATCTTTTGGGTTCTTTTTCCTTAAATGTTCCGGGCCCAAATACAATACGGGGAAATTTAAAAATATAATTACAAGAAAATAGAGGTCAATTTTTGAAAGTTGGGATTTTTAAATAATTTGTAAAAATCTATAATTATCTTCTTCTTTCCATTACAGTTGGCATCAAGAAGAATATTTCATCTAACAGTGCTTCAACAAAGTCCCTCACGACTCAACTGAGACACTGAAAATCACATTTCCTTTGGCAGTGGATGTCTGACCTTTGATCCTGCACATGGGGCAATAGTTCATACCATAATCATGTCGTCTATGACCCCTTTGAAGCAGAACGAACGATTGTGAGACTCTTTTACGATGAGGAAAATTCTTTTGAAATTGAACAAACCATTGCAAAATACAAACAAAAAATTCTCAATAAATTTGTCGGAGAAGGAAGTGATGAAGGTGAACTTAAATTTTTTAATGACTATGAGGAATCAGTCACAGAACATACCAGTCTTTTTTTGTCTAAAGGAAATTGTCATCATTTCCAGTCAGTAATGTGCAGTGATTACACATCTTTCTCCTGTGAGTTGCCCATTCATGAATTGTTCAGTGAAAAGGAAATTGATGAATTGTCAAATAGCTTTTCGCGGATCAATTTTAATGTTGAAAAAACTGACATTAAGTCCACCGAAAGAGATCGACATTTCAATCATTTCACATCCGCATGGCTATGAAAAGAAGTTTTTCATTTGGCAGTAATTTTAGTGATGATAAATTATTTCTTATAACATTAGGTTTAAAACTCAGCTTTAGAGCAATATCCATTGGACATACTCAAAGCGCTTTACAAGGAGTCCTTCAAGGCATAATCTTGAAAAGATAAAAGCTAATATCTTCCCTGCGAGACACATTATGTCCCAGACTTGTATACATCATTTCAAAGGCAGCTCTTATCATGTCCGAAATGTCTTTGCTTTGTAAACAATGTAAAGAAAGAACATTTGTAAACTCATTTAATTTTTATCTCTCCTGTTTGCACTACATGAAATGCTTTAAACTGTACAAATGGCAAACGCAGAGAGATAATTATTGATTACTTTTGTTTGTAAAAAAAAAGCTTATGTACAATGAAAGTCCATTGATTATACTCTTTTATCCCTCGCTTCAAAATACATTACCATTTTAAAATTTCACGATGCCTCAAATGAGTGCAGTAAATGTGATTAAAAGAGCTGTATTTGTGATGTTTTCGTGATGTTTTCAATAATAATAAAAATTATTATCAAATTCCTAATGATTCAGAATATCAATAAGTTTGCTAAAAATGGATAGATTTGCCATCTGTTTACATTATGATTATAATCTCAGACTCGAGTGTAGCCCCCATTTAACTACTTATTCCTTATTGTTTGTCAGTATTTTAGCACAATATATAATTGCTCTCTGCATGCAACTCACTAATGAAAGAATACAATATTCAGAATGAGGACATTCCCTTCTTATTTTTAGCCACCAAGCTTTTACCAAAATTAAGTTCATGAATTTCAATTAAATGGTTTTAGCTAAAATAAATTTCGTCTTTACACTTTACTTCAAAATGTCATATAGCACTCATCAAATACGAACATTTCTTTGTACTGATATATTCTTCATTGCTTGTGGCAGGTTATTTTTACAATTTCCAGTTCAGTTATCATCTAAGCGGTATACTTATCAAATAAAAACGATTGTCTTTTCTTTAAAAATCACTTTTTCATAGTCCGAGTTAATCTTTCTATCCCTATAACTCTATGCGGGACTTTTCAGAATGAACAGACTTTGTAATGTAACTCCAGCCTTGTATGATGCAGCAACCTGCGGTGGTTTCCAGTGGAGCACCGCTTATCAGACTGAAAGAGGACACAGGCCACATAAACATAGGAATGTTTGTTTCATCATGGACACAACAAAGATATTCTTGATTTGGGGGTGGGAACAGTACGGCCACCTTGGACCTTTCCATATGTCCAGTGCATGGATACAGAGGTTTGACTGTGTTGGAGATTATCTTTTAAAAAAATTATATTCATGAGGAGTGTCCATTGGCAAATTACAAGTTTTGCTCGAGTGTCCCAATTTTTTCTCTCATATTCATCACTAGTTGCCCTGTATTTTAATTTATATTTGTCTTGATTCTATTGGTGGGCTATTTTTTAGAGTCACCAATTGTCTCCCATTGAACAGATTTTTAAACATTTTTTTAGGCACCATTGCTTGTCTTATCGTAGTAACAAACCACTAGCCTCTGATAAATATGAAAGGAGTAGAGGGCAGCTATATGTCATTGATCTCATGATCAATGACAATTATACTTAATAGTCAGATAAGACTGCTTGGTGTTCCTTTTTTTTTTGTAAATCGTTTTCTAGAGTATTTGGCAAGCATGTTTCAAATAAGGTGACATTTTATATCAGGCATGGAACGTGACAAGATTTGATATTTCTGATGGTATGTAACAAAAGAGCTTGATTAAAAATTTATGCTGCACGATTTTCCAATCCCAAAAATTTGCATAATTAGGGAACAAAAAGATAGTTTTCTTAATTAATGTGGCATCCCAATTTTGTTGTTGTAAAAATTAAAAACACAAAATACAGCATAATTCATTCCACCTTTAAATTCTGAATGATTGTGCTAGTAACGAAAATAGATGAATCGATATAATAAAATATCCGTTCCATGCGGCACATTAGATGCTGTCACCTAGTCATTCCTTGAACGAATACAGATAATCCATCAAACATCTGATGTCAACAGAAATTGTTCATGTTGACCAAGAGTGAATTGGCAATCAAAAATTTGGCCCAACTTAAAGAAAAAAGAACAAAGGGCCTGAAACGGGACTCAATTCCTGGACTTCTCAGTTTATGGTGCAATGTGTAAACCCTCTGCCACCTCTCCCCCCCCCCCCCCCCCCCCTTTGATCAATGGCATCATAAAGGTACTCAAAGGTCAGGTTCTGTGTGTCATATGTCAAGGGAGTTGACAGAGTCTAATGCACAAATGAGCATTTTACTTGTATGCTTTTGTCTATCTTATGCAGAATACACTGACCAATGCTATTGATATTTTTTATGAGCCTATATTTTACTGGACCCTGTTCTTCTGTGACCTTTTACATTTGGAGTCAACCCTTATCAACATATTGGATGTCTTTGCCTACACAAGCAGCTTAAGTGCCTTGATCGGAACAGGTTAGGAGAACTACTCTTGGTGGAAGTCATTTTATGACCAACTGAAGTCTGTTACGTTAATCTAATCAGCAGTGTTTGTGTTTTAAGTTTTAAGGTCAAAGCCTTATTCTCATTATTTAAAATTACAAGTATTTGCATTAGTAAGCTTTGCTCCATTTATACCTTAGTATTCATTATGAATTTAAGATTGGCATGGAAAAGCCTTTAAAAAATGAATAGATAAATTAATAAAGAAAGAAACACAATTATTACGCTCTCTAAATGTTAGTACATATTTTTTAATGTGTTTTGACGGTACTCAGAATATCAAAACTGTTTATATTGACAAGTATAAGGAGCATTCCGTCCAGAATGTTTTTTCAATGTTTCTTAAATTAAATATTATATTATCGCTAACAATTCATTCATTGTCTTTATTATTATCGACATACATAACGTTGTTCTTTACTTTTTTTTTTTCAGTGGATTGCATTTTCTTTAAGGTGTTGTTTACTTGCTACTGTCTTCACATCCTGTTCAAATTTTGTATTGACACATATCGCACAGGACCTTATTTTGCAACATGCAACATTATTTTGACTTTCATCACAATGGCCATGTTTCTGATTGCTTGGTTGATATTGTGGCTTTGCCCTCGGGAGGGAAATTACAAAGTTATAGCCATCTTGGCTGGATTGTGTCTCTTTTTAAAAGGAACAGTTCATTGAGTGGATTTCATCAAATGTTTGTCTTATTTTAAAATTTTGGCCAAAAGTACTTGAATCACAAATAAAAATTTGGCTCAACTTAAGGGGAAAAAGAATAAATGAATATTGGTGACCAACGTGCCCTGAATTAAAATTTTTAGTGAAACAATAAAAGGGACTTGATATTGCTTTTTTTAATTTGAAATTTTGTTGTGTACTGAATTAAAAAATTTTTAAAAAACAAGGGCTTTAAACTATATGATGAAGAAAAGTTTTTGTTTTAAATTTTTTTTTTTTTTTTTTTTTTCTTGTTATGGAAAATTAAAAAAAAAAAAAACTTTTTAATTTGTTAACCCAAAAGGAACCCTGGAAATTACAGGGGTTTGGTGGTAAAAATTATCGAGTTATGCAAAATTTTAAGGGCGAAATCTTTCATTTTTCAGAAGATATTCGTAATTAACAAAACACTGAATTTCAAAAGACAGTTTTACCACAAACGCCCACAAAACCAAAAGGTTCACATGATGAAAGTTTTGGGGCTCAAAGGGTTTATAAGATTTTTAGGGATTCCAGGGGTTGTTTGTAAGGAAAACAGCTCGGGGAAAATTATCTGATGCAAAATTAAATTAAACTGTTTTAATTTTAATTTGATACAAGGCTTAAAGTGTCATTTTTTTTGAAGGGGTCAAGGAACCATTGACGAAAAACTTTTGCTTCGATGAAAAAATAAAAAAATAAATAAAAAACGGAAAAATTTGTTGTTTTCCAATGTCCAAGATAAACAAATTTTAAAAAGACCATCCAAAAAAAAAAAATCATTTCGTGTTTACATCATGAAAAAAAATAAAGATCAACGCAGAAACCTTTTTATTATTAGGTTATTTGCTGTGTTTTTTTTTTTTTTTTCCCACTCCAATCTTAAATATCCGCATTTGAACGGGAGAGTTAAAATAAGAATGATTAGTCTTTTTCCCCAAAGGCAAAATAAATGATGGTTTATCGTGCAAATATTAATGGGTTAAGTGGTGAAATAACTATCATAAAAAAAAAGTAAATAATAATTGGGTAAAAAATTATCCCCTCTCTATTTTCTCGTATTTTCAAAATACATCCAACTGAAATCTAAATTGTTTTAAATTGGGTTTAAATTTGTGGAGAACCCAAAATATTCAGGGAAAAAAAGGAAAATTACAAACAGCAAAACCCACCTTTAAAATTTTTTTTTTTTACTTTACTTATTTGTGGAAATTAACAAAAAATTAAAGAAATCGTTGAGCTAAAACTATCAAAATGGGACAAATAAAAAAAAGTCGTAGGTTGTGGAAAGAATTTGGGAACAAGCGCAAGCAAAAATTTCATAAGTACTCTTTTATCAAGGGGTTTTAGAATCTCCTTAAGAAAGGTTTAAAAATTTCTTGTAAATCAGTCTTATAATTTTTTGATTTCCAGTAATTCTGTGCTTTTTGCAAAAATTTTAAAATGGCTGTACAGAATTTGACCCCCCAACCCTTTTTTTTTTTTTCTTTTAAGGATAGATTAATTATAAAGAAATAAAGAAACAGAAGTTTTCAGTCAAATTTTTGGAGAAATGAGTTTAATTTTTTCCCGTGATGAAATGAAAAATGTTGCGAAAAGGTGTTTTCTTAATTTTAAAAATGTGAAAAATCAATAAATTTCAGTCAACCCTTTGGAAAAACAACCCGGGGGCCGGGAAAATTAGTCATTAAATTTCCGGGGTTTCAAGATGTGGAAAAAGGGGGGGGGGTGGGGAAAAACCCCTGAATACCTAAAAGGTGAGCTGAGAAAACACACCAAAGCGTAGAATGAGATTTCTGCTATTTACAAAGAAAATAGATGCTTTAAGCTTGGGGTAAGAAACCACAACATTTCCACCCAAAAATAATGGACTAACACACATAAAATATGTGCACCCGATGATGTCAACTTCTTTTACTCGTACTATACCATTTCATTTTTACTTTCAAAAGGATTGTCTTTGTTTTGACATAAAAATGCAGACTTGAAAACCCTTTAAAAAAAACTGAAATAAACAAAAAATATATTCCCCCAAAATGATAAATACCCCCCGAGAAACATAGTGAAACACATTAGTTTAGAATTTAATTAAAAAAGAAACCAAACATACTGGAAGAATTGAAAACTGGAAATTTTTTAAGTGCCCCCAAAATTAAAGCACAAAATTAGAAAACCAATCTTGCGATTTAAAAAAAACAAAAACAACCCCCCCCACCCCCCAAAAACCCCGCAAATGAAAAAAAAGTGAAAGAGGCTTTTTTCTGCTTTCCCGGCTATTCCAACATATTACGAAATTACCATAAATACCAATTGCCCCCATTGGACACGATTTCCTGAAACATTTTAACTCAACGACCTCAGACAGGAGCATCATGGACGTTAATGGACCCTTGAAGTCTATCGATATCAAAATTCTTTACTGTTAGCAATGCAATTCCACCATTTATTTAAAAATTTTTCTGATTGGCGGTAACAAACAATTCAATTTGGGGGGGCAAAAGGGCATTTAAGTTTACGTATTTTTAGATTAAACACTTCAAAGCCAAATTTTTAAAAATATGTTGCTAAACAGGGGTTTTACTAAAAGAAAAGTCTTTTTTTTGGGTAGCAATGATATAAAAAATGTTTTTTTTCCTTTTTTGAGGAAATTTTTTTTAATATCAAAGCCCCTTTTCCATGATAAAAATGTTTTTTAATTTTGAAAATCCATTAAAATAAAACAAATTATGCATTTTTAAAGGTGTCATTTTTTTTTGGGTGACCCGCAAAGAGGGAAAAAAAACGCGAAAATATTGGGGCGTTTTTTGGAATTTTTTTTTCGACCTTTTGGTGTATCTTGCGTAATAAGTGGATTAAAAAAATTGAAACTTGAAGACAAAATTTGGAGGGTTTTTTTTAAAATACGGGAAAGACTCGTCAATTCAATGAAATTTTACAACCAAAAAAAGAAATGTTCATGTATTCCCTTTTCGGACAAAAACCTCCACGCCCTTGTTTTAGAAATTTACTCCCAAATAAAAAAATTTTTTTAAGGGGTTTCTGGTAATCGCACGGAAAAATTTTCGTTACATAACTAAAATGACCTTTTTTTTGTGTGCCAACTTTCGTCAATTTATCAAAAACAACTCGTAATAATTTTTAAAAAAGCATATACGAAAAGGGTTCTCCCATATTTTTATCGAAATTTGGGGACTTTCGTGAGCGAAAAAAAGGCCCAAAAATTTTTGCGGGAATCATTGCTACTTTTGGGGGTTTTTAAAATAATAACATATGCAAAAAATTTGGGACCGAGGTCAATGTGTTTTTCCGGGTTGTCGTTATTTTAGGGGGGGGGGGTTTGTTATCCAGAGGTTGCACTGTAATATCAAGAATGTGATCAAAATTTTTTTTTTATTGAAATAAATTCCTCTTTCTCTTTCAGATATTTCCCTTTATCAGGCAAATTTTTAGATGATGACTAGGGGCATTTACAGAGGTCTTCAGCAAAAATTTTAAGAAATGGAATCCCAAGGGTAAGACGACAAAAAAGTCTCACAAGCTTTTTCACGACACTTTCGAAAGGGTTTTTTGGAAAAAAAAGTTATATCTTAATTTTGCAAAAAATAACAGCATTTTATTATACCAATTTTTCCATATTTTCCATGCCATCGCACTTTCACAATGATTTATTTTATTCCATCAAAAGCCACATAAAACAAATTTCCCGTCAATGTCATACGGGGGTACCTGTTTGGGCCATTTGTAAGTTTCTTTCAATATCCACATTGTCACAACTGGTTTTTTATTTACTTCCAGTTCAGTTGGGGAAGGGGAAAACACCAAACCAAT
>NW_027623442.1:5000-9981 GCF_034508935.2 Berghia stephanieae
GCTGCAATGCTCCCCCCAAAACCCACCCCTTGTCCCCCCCCCCTCAAAAAACAAAAAAAAATACCCCTTAAAAATCCCGGATATTGGGTTTTGATGACGTAGTTTTAAAACTATTACCCAGGGCCATCCGGATGGACGCTCCTTCCCAGAACCCCGTGTCTATGTGTTCTTTGTATGAAAAATATAAAATTGTGATGCCAATAAAACACAAATTATTGTGGGGATGAAATTTTGACAAAATCCCCCCAAAGTGTTTTTCTGTATCAGCCTTTTGAATTGATTGAGAAAGATCCCTTTGATTTTTGTGAGGTTATAAAAATCAAAAATATATTTTGTTTTTTGGCGGGTTGAGCCCAAATACAGCGAAAAAATTTATTCACGTTTTAAAAGGGGTATAACTCCATTGAATATCTTTGGTTTAGTTGCGATCTATAAGAAATGCTAACTTATTCGTTGTCATTTTTGTTTGAAAAGTCTTTTTTTAAATAACCCAATTTTTAGTGTTTCCAAATCCCCTTTTTTTGTTTTTTTTTCCCATGTAAAAAAAAAGGGCGTAAATCCTTTAAATTTTTGATATAGCGTTAATTTTTTTTTTGATAGAAAAAGACAAAAACCCAATTTTTGTTGTTTTTTTTTTTTTTAGGGTTGAAATTCCCCAGGGGCTCCTGAAGTGTGCGGAAAATAAAAACAAAAGATAAAAATGGAGGGCTTTGAGGGGAAAATACAGACAATGGAAGTTTCGGTAAAAACCCCTTCGTCACCAAAACAATAAATAAATGAAGGGAAAACAAATAAAGTAAAATAAAAAAAACTTGTCCGTCTGATAATATGGTTGGAGTGGAATGAAATTTTGGCGTGGTTTGGTAGTGGGAGGGTGCCTAGGGGTGTGATCGGGGATGGTTGTAGTTAATAAAAGGTTAGCGTGGGGGGGGGTAGGGGGTGGGGTGTCCCAGGGATGTGTTTGGATGATGGTTGGAGTATGAATAAAATGTTAGCGGGTTTGGTCAGTGGGTAGGGTGTCCCGGGGGTGTGATCGGGATGAGGTTGGAGTATGATGAAAGGTTGGGGGGGGTGGGTAGGGGTAGGGTGTCCCGGGGATGTGAGGGGGATGAGGTTGGAGTATAAATGAAATGTTGCGTGGTTTGGTCAGTGGGTGGGGTTTCCGGGGGGTGGCGGGATGGTGGGAGAGGTCAATTGTGAAGGAACAGGAACATACTATTATGTAACTCATTGCATTATTTTGACTTATTAACAAAAAGTAAAATTATTATTTTTTTCGAAAAACATTTTTTTTTGGTGTTTAAACTTTTGTGTTTCCAAGTTTAGTCAACAGTGACAAGAAATTTTTCAAATAATAATGTTAATAAAAATGCGTTTTTCTACATGTAAAATTGCTCCTTTTTTCTAGCAAAAAAACTTGGGCAAATCTTTTTGAAGTATAGTTTTCCTTAAAAAACATATTTATGTCCTGTTTTTCCTGTTTCCCCATCCAGTACCAAAATTTAGTCAACCCCATCCTATAAATTCCCAAAAAATATAAAAAGATCTCAACAATTAAAAGATGGGTCCATTGAAAGAAAGGATGGTTGTTTTTTGTTTGTTTTTCAACAAAAACAAAAAAAAAACAAAAAACAAAACTTTAAAAAAAAAAAGGTCAAAGTTATTTCTCATTAATTCCCCTTTAAAAAAGTTAAAATAATTGCAAGTTATCATAATTTTATTTTTTTTTAAAAACCGGCTTCTAGAGGACCTGTGTATTTGTATGAACTCATTTGTAGAAAATTTGAGAAGATTGTTCAAATTTAGGGGGGGTTGGGTTTTAGTGTCGAAAATTGTGTTGAGAAAAACTCATTTAAAAGTTTTGGGAAAAACTTTCCCCATGCTCTCCTCTCTCCTCTCTCTCTCTGTTTGGTTTTGTGACCACATGACATAATTAAAAAAAAAAGTGATTGGTTGTTGAAGATAGAGGAGATTTTTTTATTTTTCATTGATATGTTTTTGTCTTTACTTAGTTAAAAAGACTATTTGATATTCTTCCACGAAATCATCATTCCTTTCCACTGAAATTTAAAAGGGGCACGGTTTTAACCATACTAGGGGTTCACAAAATACGTTTTTCTGAATAGAAAAAACGGTGAAAAGCATTCATGCTAATTTCAAATGCAGACAAATGATCACATGACAACATCCCACCAAAATCAAATTTTTAGCGAACGGGGGCAAATTTTAAAAATTTTTTAAATGTCGCTCCCCCCTTAAACAAGGCTAGCAGGGGAACTGAATTTAGTCACTTTCTAGAAAAAAGTCAGTTTTTACTGTCCACCTAGTGGGGCAAATAGCCCCCACAACGACAGTAAAATTTATACAATTTGCAACTCTGAAAGGATAAAAACACTCCTACAACTAAACTTTAAGTTTTTTGGTGATAGGTCTCTTATAAATTTGGGAAACCCACGTTTTGGGAATGATCTCCCTCAATCTGTGAGTTTTCTCGAGCTCAAAAACCCATTTCCCAAAAAAGCCATAAAAACCATTTTTTCGGGAAATATTTTATTTAAATTTGAATTTTAAAAATGTATTGAATGTGACATTTATTTTGATAAAGTATTGATCCCTTTTTATGCTCTTAATTTTTTTTGGGATACTTTGGTTGAATTTATTTGTTTTTTTTTAAAAAAGCGCTCTGGGGTTTTCGACGAAAGGCGCTAAAAAAAATAACTTATCATTATTTTTATTATTTTTATTATTATTATTATTATTATTATTATTATTTTTATTTTTAATTATTATTATTTTTATTATTATTTTATTTTAAAATATTTTTATTATTTTTAAATTTATTATATTAGGGCTATGTTGAACTCCGGAACCAGGCATTTTAATCCCATCCCCCCATCGAACCCCAAGGCTGGTACAAAATTTCCCCCTATCAACAATGACTCAGATAATCTTTTTTTCGTTTGTATTTTTTTTGATTTTAAATGCTTGTTGATATCGTAGGGATCGCTGCTTTAAAAAGCCTTTAAAGGGGTTTTTAAAATAGAACACATCAAAAGTAAAAATAAATAGACAGAAAAAATGAAACAAAAGCAACAAATTAAAGTATCAAATAATTTTTTTAAAAAAAAACAAAGCAAAAAAGAAAAAAAAAAAAAAAACCCCTACAAAAATATAAATTAAAAAACTCGAACTATAAAAGGGCAACAATAAAACAAACATATTATTTCAAAACGAAAAATCAATAAAAAAACCCCAAATAAAAAAAACAAAAAAAAAAACAAAAAAAAACAAAAAAAACCCAAAGGAAAACAAACAAAAAAGAAAACAAAATTCAGACAAAAATTTCCCTACAAATGTAACGAGACAAAAAGAATAAAAATTTTCAGAAAAAAATTTTCCCCCTACTAGTGAAAACCGAGAAATAAAAAACATAATTCAGACAAAAATTTCCCTACTAGTGAAAAAGAGACAATAAAAAAACAAAATTTTTCGGGAAAAAAATTTCCCTACTATGATAACGAGACAATAAGAAAATACAATCCATGCCCTCCTCCCCCCCCCCCTCCCACCACCTCCATTTCTAAAAAAAAAAAAAAAAAAAAAAAAGAAGGAAAAAATCCTGATGAAATTAAATGGAAAGTTCAAAGGTCGCTGTGTAGCATTGGTAAACCTTTTTATCAAGAGACATAAAATTCTTGGAGTCGGGAGTTAAAAGATTGTACGGATAGTACCAAAATTTACCCATCCTTTTGGGTAAAACCTATCTCATATTACAAGGTTTCATCCTGCCAAAAACTAAAAAAAAACCTGCTACCATTCACTGCTGGGTAGATAAGACTGAATCGGGGATTGATAAATTCTTTGCTTATCTCAATTGGGAAACCTATGCGTTGAAAATATAAAATAAAACGTTATTTTTGAGTTCATTTATAGAAGACGTTTATAAATAACCAGGAATTAATTTTAAAATTTTGAAACCCTAATCCAAGATAAAAAGAAACCCCCATCAAAGAAAATACACGCTAGTCATACCCCACTGCTATATTTATATGGGTGAATTAAGTGGGTTTAAAAAGACCCTATCGTTTCCCCAGTGAAGCTTCATTTAAATCAATAATAAATTATATATATTGCGCTTTATAACGCAATATCCACTAAATGTGCTCAAAGCTCTTTACAAGGGGGGGCCCCCTCCCAAAAGCAACATTTAACTGTAGGACGGGGCATAACTCTGAAAAGGCGATATTGCAATTTTTCGGACAAAAAAAAAACGCTGTAAAACGGCCAGGTTTCCATTTTACACCTGAGTACGGGGGAGAATGTGATTTAAAAAGCCATTTCCAAGAACTCAACTATGGCGCCGAGCGCGAGGCTCGAAACCCCGGACCTTCCGATCCATAGTCACACCACTAGACCAAATAACCGCACATAAAAAGATATGAAATTTTTTGCCAAATTCATATTTTTTTTCCAATTGCTGATTGAGCTGAAAAAGTCGCATCATTAAAAAATTTTTTTTATTAAACTGAAACTCACATGCAACCCCCATTATTGCAAATTTTCTTTTGCTTTTTTGCCCTTTCCCCGGGGGTAACATTGAATCTAGATATGCTAAAAAGGGGTAATCTCACGGGAACCCCCCCGGAGTTCCGGCAAGCACGGCAGTCAAACAACGACCCCTTTCCCCCCAGGCATTTGTTGCTCACAAAATTTAGCTGAACCAACATAACGTGAGTGTCAGAAAGGTGTTTCTGGGAAAACAATTATTTAGACTCACCCAAAAACCTTCTCTTTCAGGGGGATGTGGTCGGGGGTATACACCGCTTTCGGGTCGGGAAAGGGCCCGGGTTTTGAGCCCGGGGGCTCGGCGCATAGTTAAGTCTTTGGGAAAAGGGTCTTTTCTCACATTCTCCACCGGGCTCGGGGGTAAAATGAGACCTGGGGCCCCCAACAAACGTTGTCTTTGCCCAAAAATTTAATA
>NW_027623443.1:0-10014 GCF_034508935.2 Berghia stephanieae
AAATCCGTCAATTGTCTCCCCCCCCCCCCCCCCCAAAAAAAAAAAAAACGTGAAAAAAATGAAAAATCTAGAAACTCCAAAATTCTACTTTCTGAACATTGTGAATCTCGAAAGATGCTCAAAATGGACTGTTCATGCAAAAGTTCGATGATTTTATCATACTGTTGAAAACTCGGAAATTTGAAAAAATCGTCAAAAATTCACCATAAAACGTGGAAAAATCGAAAATTTCAAAAATCCAAAATTTTAATTTTTGATCATTGTAAAACTCTGAAGATGCTCAAAGTCGACTATTTCAAGCAAAAATTTGAAGATTTCATCAGATTGTCAAAAACTCGGATATTTGAAAATTGGTCAAATTGCCCCCACTCCCCCCCTCCCCGCCAAAAAGAGAAAACGTGAAAAAAATGAAAAATCTGGAAACTCCAAAATTCTACTTTCTGAACATTGTGAATCTCGAAAGATGCTCAAAATGGACTGTTTCATGCAAAAGTTCGATGATTTTATCATACTGTTGAAAACTCGGAAATTTGAAAAAATCGTCATAATTTCACCATAAAACGTGAAAAATCGAAAATTTCAAAAATCCAAAATTTTAATTTTTGATCATTGTAAAACTCTGAAGATGCTCAAAGTCGACTATTTCAAGCAAAAATTTGAAGATTTCATCGGATTGTCGAAAACTCGGAAATTTGAAAATCCGTCAATTTCCCCCCCCTCCCCGCCAACCCAAAAAAAAAACGTGAAAAAAATGAAAAATCTGGAAACTCCAAAATTCTACTTTCTGAACATTGTGAATCTCGAAAGATGCTCAAAATGGACTGTTTCATGCAAAAGTTCGATGATTTTATCATACTGTTGAAAACTCGGAAATTTGAAAAAATCGTCAAAAATTCACCATAAAACGTGGAAAATCGAAAATTTCAAAAATCCAAAATTTTAATTTTTGATCATTGTAAAACTCTGAAGATGCTCAAAGTCGACTATTTCAAGCAAAAATTTGAAGATTTCATCAGATTGTCAAAAACTCGGATATTTGAAAATTGGTCAAATTGCCCCCACCTCCCCCCTCCCCGCCAAAAAGAGAAAACGTGAAAAAAATGAAAAATCTGGAAACTCCAAAATTCTACTTTCTGAACATTGTGAATCTCGAAAGATGCTCAAAATGGACTGTTTCATGCAAAAGTTCGATGATTTTATCATACTGTTGAAAACTCGGAAATTTGAAAAAATCGTCATAAAATTCACCATAAAACGTGGAAAAATCGAAAATTTCAAAAATCCAAAATTTTAATTTTTGATCATTGTAAAACTCTGAAGATGCTCAAAGTCGACTATTTCAAGCAAAAATTTGAAGATTTCATCAGATTGTCAAAAACTCGGATATTTGAAAATTGGTCAAATTGCCCCCACTCCCCCCTCCCCGCCAAAAAAGAAAAACGTGAAAAAAATGAAAAATCTGGAAACTCCAAAATTCTACTTTCTGAACATTGTGAATCTCGAAAGATGCTCAAAATGGACTGTTTCATGCAAAAGTTCGATGATTTTATCATACTGTTGAAAACTCGGAAATTTGAAAAAATCGTCAAAAATTCACCATAAAACGTGGAAAAATCGAAAATTTCAAAAATCCAAAATTTTAATTTTTGATCATTGTAAAACTCTGAAGATGCTCAAAGTCGACTATTTCAAGCAAAAATTTGAAGATTTCATCAAATTGTCAAAAACTCGGATATTTGAAAATTGGTCAAATTGCCCCCACTACCCCCCCTCCCCGCCAAAAAGAGAAAACGTGAAAAAAATGAAAAATCTGGAAACTCCAAAATTCTACTTTCTGAACATTGTGAATCTCGAAAGATGCTCAAAATGGACTGTTTCATGCAAAAGTTCGATGATTTTATCATACTGTTGAAAACTCGGAAATTTGAAAAAATCGTCATAATTTCACCATAAAACGTGGAAAAATCGAAAATTTCAAAAATCCAAAATTTTAATTTTTGATCATTGTAAAACTCTGAAGATGCTCAAAGTCGACTATTTCAAGCAAAAATTTGAAGATTTCATCGGATTGTCGAAAACTCGGAAATTTGAAAATCCGTCAATTTTCTCCCCCTCCCCGCCCCACCCAAAAAAAAAAAAAACGTGAAAAAAATGAAAAATCTAGAAACTCCAAAATTCTACTTTCTGAACATTGTGAATCTCGAAAGATGCTCAAAATGGACTGTTTCATGCAAAAGTTCGATGATTTTATCATACTGTTGAAAACTCGGAAATTTGAAAAAATCGTCAAAAATTCACCATAAAACGTGGAAAAATCGAAAATTCAAAAATCCAAAATTTTAATTTTTGATCATTGTAAAACTCTGAAGATGCTCAAAGTCGACTATTTCAAGCAAAAATTTGAAGATTTCATCAGATTGTCGAAAACTCGGAAATTTGAAAATCGTCAATTGCCCCCCCCCCCCCCCCCCCCCACAAAAAAAAAAACGTGAAAAAAATGAAAAATCTGGAAACTCCAAAATTAAAAATCCAAATTTTAATTTTGATCATTGTAAAACTCTGAAGATGCTCAAAGTCGACTATTTCAAGCAAAAATTTGAAGATTTCATCAGATTGTCAAAAACTCGGAAATTTGAAAACGTCAAATTCCCCCACCTCCCCCCACCCCAAAAAAAAAAACGTGAAAAAAATGAAAATCTGAAACTCCAAAATTCTACTTTCTGAACATTGTGAATCTCGAAAGATGCTCAAAATGGACGTTTCATCAAAATTCGATGATTTTATCATACTGTTGAAATCTCCGAAGTTTTAAAAAATCGTCAAATTCACCATAAAACGTGAAAAATCGAAAATTTCAAAATCCAAAATTTTAATTTTTGATCATTGTAAAACTCTGAAGATGCTCAAAGTCGACTATTCAAGCAAAAATTGAAGATTTCATCAGATTGTCAAAACTCGGATATTTGAAAATGTCAAATTGCCCATCCCCCCTCCCCCAAAAAGAAAAACGTGAAAAAAATGAAAAATCTAGAAACTCCAAAATTCTACTTTCTGAACATTGTGAATCGAAAGATGCTCAAAATGGACTGTTTCATGCAAAGTTCGATGATTTTATCAACTGTTGAAAACTCGAAATTTGAAAAAATCGTCAAAATTCACATAAAACTGGAAAAATCGAAAATTTCAAAAATCCAAAATTTTAATTTTTTGATCATTGTAAAACTCTGAAGATGCTCAAATCGACTATTATCAAGCAAAAATTTGAAGATTTCATCAGATTGTCAAAACTCGAAATTTGAAAATCGTCAAATTTCCCCCCTCACCCGCCCCCCCCAAAAAAAAAAACGTGAAAAAAATGAAAAATCTGAAACTCCAAAATTCTACTTTCTGAACATGTGAATCTCGAAAGATGCTCAAATGACTGTTTCATGCAAAAGTTCGATATTTTATCATACTGTTGAAAACTCGGAAATTTGAAAATCGTCAAATCACCATAAACGTGGAAAAATCGAAAATTTCAAAAATCCAAAATTTAATTTGATCATTGTAAAACTCGAAGATGCCAAAGTCACTATTTCAAGCAAAAATTTGAAGATTTCATCAATTGTCAAAAACTCGGATATTTGAAAATGGTCAATGCCCCCACCCCCCCTCCCCGCCAAAAAGAGAAAACGTGAAAAAATGAAAGTTGAAAACTCGGAAATTTAAAAAATCGTCAAATTTCACCAAAAACTGAAAAATCGAAAAATTCAAAAAATCCAAAATTTTAATTTTTGATCATGTAAAACTCTGAAGATGCTCAAAGTCGACTATTTCAAGCAAAAATTTGAAGATTTCATCAGATTGTCAAAAACTCGGAAATTTGAAATCGTCAATCTCCCCCACACCCGCCCCCCCAAAAAAAAAACGGAAAAAAATGAAAAATCTGAAAACTCCAAAATTCACTTTCTGAACATTGAATCTCGAAAGATGCTCAAAATGGACTGTTAAGCAAAAGTTCGATGATTTTATCATACGTTGAAAACTCGAAATTTGAAAAATCGTCAAAAATTCACCATAAAACGTGGAAAAAATCGAAAATTTCAAAAATCCAAATTTTAATTTTTGATCATTGTAAAACTCTGAAGATGCTCAAAGTCGACTATTTCAAGCAAAATTTGAAGATTACATCGATTGTCAAAAACTCGGAAATTTGAAAATCTGTCAAATTGCCCCCACTCCCCCCTCCCCGCCAAAAAAAAAAAACGTGAAAAAAAAAAAATCTAAACTCCAAAATTCTACTTCTGAACATTGTGAATCTCGAAAAGATCTCAAAGATGAACTTTCAATGCAAAAGTCGATGATTTTAGCAATACTGTTGAAACTTCCGAAATTTGAAAAAATCGCAAATTTCACCATAAAACGTGGAAAAATCGAAAATCTTCCAAAATCCCAAAAAATTAATAAATTTTGATCCATTGTAAAACTCTGAAGATGTCAAAGTCGACTATTTCAAGCAAAAATTTGCAGGTTTCATCAGATTGTCAAAAACTCGGAATTTGAAAATGGTCAAATTTCCCACACAAATCACCCCCCTCCCCTCCACAAAAAAAAAACTGAAAAAAATGAAAATCTGGAAACTCCAAAATTCTACTTTCTGAACATTGTGAACTCGAAAGATGCTCAAAATGGACTGTTTCATGCAAAAGTTCGATGATATAATCATACTGTTGAAAACTCGGAAATTTTGATAAAAAATCGTCAAAATTCACCATAAAACGTGGAAAAATCGAAAATTTAAAAAATCCAAATTTTAAATTTTTGATCATTGTAAAAACTCTGAAGATGCTCAAAAGTCGACTATTCAAGCAAAAATTTGAAGATTCATCAGATGTCAAAACTTCGAAATTTGAAAATTGGTCAATTGTCCACCTCACATGCCCCCACCCCCCAAAAAGAAAACGTGAAAAAAATGAAAAATCTGGAAACTCCAAAATTCATTCTACTTTCATTGAACATGTACATCGGAAAGATCTCAAAATGACTTTTCATGCAAAAGTTCGAGAATTTTAATCAACTGTTGAAAACTCGAAATATTGAAAAATCGTCAAAATTTCAACCAAAAACGTGGAAAAATCGAATAATTTCAAATCCAAATTAATTTGATCATTTAAACTCTGAAGATGCTCAAAGTGACTATTCAAGCAAAAATTTGAAGATTTCATCGATGTCAAAACTCGGAATTTGAATGTCAAATTCCCCCCTCCCCCCCCCCAAAAAAAAACGTGAAAAAGAAACAACCCAATCACTCGAAATAACTCGAAAGAGCCAAAAGACTTAGCAAAAGTTCGGATTATCATACTGTAAACCGATTGAAAATCGTCAATACCAAAAACGTGAAATCGAAAATTCAAACAAAATTAATTTTATCATGTAAAACTCTGAAGAGCTCAAAGTCGACTATTTCAAGCAAAAATTGAAGATTTCATCATTGTCAAAACTCGAATTGAAAATGTCAATTCCCCCCCCCCCCCCCCAAAAAAAAAACGGAAAAAAATGAAAATCTGGAACTCAAATTCACTTTCTGAACATGTGAATCTCGAAAGATGCCAAAATGGCTGTTTCATGCAAAGTCGATGATTTACAACTGTTGAAAACTCAAATTTGAAAATCGTCAAATTCACCATAAACTGGAAAATCGAAATTCAAAATCCAAAATTTAATTTTTATCATTGTAAAACTCGAAAGCCAAGTGACTATTTCAAGCAAAAATTTGAAGATTCATCATTGTCAACTCGGAATTTGAAAATTCAATTCCCCCCCCCCCCCCCCCAAAAAAAAACGGAAAAGAAAAATGAACTCAAAATTCATTTCACATGGAATCTGAAGTGCTCAAAATGATGTATGCAAATCGATGTTTACATATAAACTCGAATGAAAATCCAAATCACCAAAACGGAAAAATGAAATTTAAATCCAAATTATTTTGATCATGTAAAACTAAGACTCAAAGCACTATTCAAAAAAATTGAAGATCATAGATGTCAAAACGGATTTTGAAATTCAATTGCCCCCATCCCCCTCCCCCCAAAAAGAAAAACGTGAAAAAAAGAAATCGAACCAATTCTACTTTCTGACATTTGAATCCAAATGCTCAAAATACTTTCATGCAAAGTCAATTTATCATACTTGAAACTCGAATTTGAAAATCGCAATCACCATAAAACGGAAACGAAATTTCAAAAATCCAAATTAATTTGATCATTGTAAAACTCTGAAGATGCTCAAAGTCGACTATTTCAAGCAAAAATTTGAAGATTTCATCGGATTGTCGAAAACTCGGAAATTTGAAAATCTGTCAAATTTCCCCCCTCCCCCCCCCCCAAAAAAAAAAAAAACGTGAAAAAAATGAAAAATCTGGAAACTCCAAAATTCTACTTTCTGAACATTGTGAATCTCGAAAGATGCTCAAAATGGACTGTTTCATGCAAAAATTCGATGATTTTATCATACTGTTGAAAACTCGGAAATTTGAAAAAATCGTCAAAATTCACCATAAAACGTGGAAAAATCGAAAATTTCAAAAATCCAAAATTTTAATTTTTGATCATTGTAAAACTCTGAAGATGCTCAAAGTCGACTATTTCAAGCAAAAATTTGAAATTTATCATGATTTGGATTTGGAATTTATGAAACTGATTGAACTATGACCATGCTATTTGATTCGGATTTGGAATTTATCACAAACAAATAAAACTGTAAGAAATGAAACTTGGAATCTGGACTTTTATTTGAATGTCTTGATATTGTGCATTCAATTATCATCACCGGCCCTTGAACTCTTTCGTCATTATTAACATCTACAACACAACGCAAAGGATAATACTACCATCTATGAAAAACACCACTATGCGATCATAAGCCATTACATATGTGTGCAACTACCCCACATTATGTATCTAATTTGGTGCCGTGACCAGGATTCTTATATATCTTATTTGGAGCCGTGATACCAGGATGTAAAGATGTTATTATTCCGAACCATGGATACACAAGAAATGTATACTGTTAACATCTATTGAAGTTTTTGTGAGACTCGAATTTTGAAGTGAAAAATTGTGAACAGATAGGAAAATAGTTTTATTTGGGAAAGAAAATGAATATCAATTTTGAAGGTGAAGCAGTGGAATTATTTTGTATTGAAATATGAAAAAAAAAAATTTGAAATTATAGATGATTCCTAAAATTCTGATAAAAGACGGTATTTTAAAAAAAAATTAAACGAAATAATATTGAAATTAAGAACCATAGATGGAACAAGAAAATATATTAAAAACTAAAAGCAATATATTATAGAACGGCAAAATAATAATAATAATAATAAATAATAATAATAATAATAATAATAATAATAATAATGCATTGATGCTATACGTATTTTATTTAATTAAAAAGAAGAGAGGGAGAGATGAAAATAAAAATTGCAGAATTTAAATGAATATTTTAGTGCGTTTTATTTTTCAAAATAAATGAAAATGCGTTTACTTACAATCAGGCGTTTCGGAATAGATCTTCGAACATTAATTTGTACCGTTAATGGCAATGTTTTGTTAATATCAGTAACAAAGATGTGTCGATTTTTATTTCAATTTTTGTATGTTACTGTTGGAATTACATAAACAGTTGGTCCATTATTTAATGTTGTTACGTTTTATTTTCTGTCAAAATGACTCAAGAAGACGATGGCAATAATTACACGTACATTATAAGTTTTGATAATTGAAAAATGTCTTATGGTATTTATTGTTATATTACAACATCATTGATTATATTTTTCTCCCGTCAATAGGGATGAATTGGTAGGTTGATATTGACTCTTTGAGATTCATGGGTTCATGACAAAGAGCAAAGTTTTATATCTGTTTGTATTCTTGGTAATAAATGTGTGGTTAACGCAGCCAAGTAATCGACAACAGAGCTTATTTAGTTGTGTAATGAGACATGGCGTTATAATAGATTACATAAGACATTTGGATTTTATCACTGGAAATTAAGTTGAAATGATTTATGCGGAATATGAGTCAATCGTTGTTTTGTTTAGTTTTGTTTTGAAACGCGTTTCATCGTGATTTTTAAAAGGAGACATATTCTCATAACGGACTTTTGGTTTAAAGTCGGAGAACAAATAAAATGACGGAGTATTAATTATTATGAAAGACTGATGTCTTGTAATTGGAGTTAAAATGTTATTACGGAAGAATAACAAAATATTGAAAATGAATTATCATGTCATGTGAGCTGATAATATTTGTGACACAAGTGGTTAACTTGTTAAGAATCAGCGAATTATAAGTAACCCATATGATAAAATGCTGTATATGCATATTGGGTAAATAAGCGCAGTGATGTAAGGCGCGGTAATTAAAGTGCACACGATTTAAATTACGAGACGCAGGAATGAGGCGTTCGGGAATATTTTATTTTGGGTTTGATTAAAGCGCATGGTTTAACATTATGAAATGATGCAGAAGGCGGTGAATTTTTATAAATACGAGGCGCGTGGTTAAAGCGCACACATTTATCAATGCTATATTAAGAGGCGCGAGATTACATCGCAATGAGTTATATGAATATTATTATAAGCCGAGGGCAAAGGTGTGAGACATTGAATTTTTATTGAGCAGAGTGTATATTGTTACTGCGAATATTTTGATTATCATATTTTTCTCCTATCGATTTGCTGTTGTAATTGTAATCAATATTTACTGCGTGGTTTGAATTTAACATTTATATCATAAAGTGTGTAACTGAGTTGAAGAAGAAGTTATGTTCAATTGTCAAATCTTAAGTGTGTAATCATTCGGCAATCAGTTGAAATGGTAGGAAGTGCTACGATAACATAAACAAAATCATATTTCATTAAATTAGGGATTTTCTAAGGGGAATAATTCGAGTTAATCAAAGGCAGAAGTAGTGTTTGCACTAAAACATGATACAGTCATCACGAAAGAGGACACTTGCAACCATCGGTCATAACGGGAACGCTGATGACAACGACAGAGGCAACTCAAACACAACCACAACATAGGTCGGGAAATGTCCTAATCCCTTTGGTCTATCCACGAATACATTGAAATGGAGTAACAATCTCGACAAAACACTACGCCATTGATACGTCCAGAATCAACACAATCTACAGACTACAAACTACACAACAACCTCAATTACATCGTACCTTTCAACTTATACAAACTTGACAGAATTCATAAAATAATATCTGTATCAACACAGATTTCTTCCATGAACCTTTTTTATATTTACATTATTTACTGAACAATTGGATTACTTGTATTCACTTCTACGACAACAATACCCAACGATGTACGACGTCAATAATTACATAAACGTTCAAGATACGATTGTTTTTACAAAAATGATGTCCAATTGTGAACAATACTACATCCTTCGTATGCAGTGGTGAGCGTATTCAAATTTAAACTTATGTCAATATACAAGTGTGCAGCACCCATATCTACAACTTATAAACATTGAATATTATAATAAAGCCTGTCTTAGTATCATTGTAAAAGATAAAGGCTATATATGTATATAAGACAATGCAGGAAAAAGTATCGCAAAACGCCACATGAGCGATTTCCTTGGATTCATTATCGTATGATATTCAACAACCTGCGTTCAAATAACGAAAATATTGTTGACCTTATTCGACCCTACTACATACACTACTAGACTACGTTATTGTTACATCATCTACCTGGTGTGTGGACTCACATCACCCACCGGTACTCTGCAAGATTACATCATCTACCTGGTGTTTGGACTCACGTCACCCACCGGTACTCTACAGATTACATCAACTACCTGGTGTGTACTCACATGCCACCTCATCAAAACTCGATCAACAAACACGGACAAGTACAACACACGACCTCTGTCGACTACTACACAAGAACTCTTTGTCAACACATGGCTGAGTTCACAACTTTCTTTTGACTTGCTGGATAAGTCAAACTT